>NW_007256301.1:331798-373810 GCF_000164805.1 Carlito syrichta
GGGGCCGGGAGCGGCCACTGCACTCCAGTCTGGGCGACAGAGTGAGACTCCAACTCAAAAATAAAAAAATACCTGAGGCTAGGTCATTTGAAGGATAGAGGTTTATTTTGGCTCATGATTCGCATGGTGCTGGCTCTGGTGAGGCCTCAGGAAGCTTACTATCACTGTAGAAGGTGGAGAGGGTGTGGCGTGTCACATGGTGAGAGTGAAACAAGCAAGAGAGGAGGAGGCACCAGGCTCATTTAAACAACTAGCTCTCAATGTGAACTAAAGGAGCAAGAACGCATTACTGCAAGAATGGCACCAAGCCAAGCTGTTCATGAGGAATCCGCTCCCATTACCCAGGCATCTCCCACTAGGCCCGCTGCCAATGTCGGGGATCACATTTCAACATGAGATTTGGAGGGAACAACCATCCAAACTACATCAGGATTACATTTTAAGGTACAGGACATTTGAGCATAGTCATGAAGGAGGTAAAAAAAAGCCCTACAGATATCTGGGGAAGAGCATTCCAGGCAGTGGCCCCAAGGCAGGAGCATGTTGCCGTGTCTGAGAGCAGCAAGAAAGCCTCTATGGCTGAGTGGAGTGAGCAGGAGAGGTGGTGGGTCATGAGGTTGGAGGAACGCCTGGGGCAGGGAGGGGACATATCACTTAGGGCCTTTGTGTGGGAAGTAGAAGCTATTAGTGGACTTGGAGCAGTGGAGTGTCATTTAACTCATGTTTCAATCACTGGCCACTGTGTTGAGAACGGATTATTGGAGGGTCAAGGGTGGAAGCTGGTTATCCAGTTAGGAGGGAACTGTAGCCATCTTAGCAGGGGATTTTTGCAACTCAGACCACAGCAGGAGCTACAGAAGTGTAAGAAGCAGCTGGATTCCGAATTTGGGATCTGCTGATAGATGGGAGGTAGATGGAGGGAAAGAAGAGTCCAGATGTTTAGCCTGCACAACTGAAAGGGTGAAATTGCCATTTACTGCAGTGGGAAGACCGAGATGGGAGGAGCGGGTTTGAGGGAGAAGGTTGGGAAGGTTTTGAACCTGTTAAGTTTGAGATACATGTTGGGCACCTGAGTGGAGATACTGAGTAGTTCTGGGAAGAGATCTGGGCCAGAGGGATGGCTTTGGGTGCTATCAGTTTATAGATATTATTTCATCACGAGGCTGGATGAGACCCACTAGGGAGCTAGTATTGTTGGGAAGGAGATGGGGGTCTGTAAACATGAGGTCGGGAGATGAAGAGGAACCAGGGAGACTGGAAAGGAGCAGCCGAGGAGGGAGGAGGAGAGCCAGGAGCGTTTAGAGTCCAGGAAGCCAAATGAAGACAAGGCTTCAAGGGGGAGGAAATGTCAGTTGATCAAATGCTGCGGATAAGTCAGATAAGATCAGGACTGAGAATTGGCCATGGATTTAGCTGCAGAAGAGTAATTGGTGGCCCTGACAAGAACAGTGGGCAAGATCTTCCAAAACATGAAAACATCTGGGCCGTGAAAAAGAAGTTTGGAAAACTGTGCTATATTCTTGATAAGGACTGTTGGAGGATGAGTTATTAAGTAGTCCTTTGAAAAGGGAGTAGACATGAGTCTCAGCCTGGCAGCTGCTTTCATACCTCCTGCAGAATCCTGGGATTTGGAGAAAATCGCTTGCCTAAGTTTCTGGGGAAAAGAAAGACCAGAATATCCCTAACAGGACACTGGTGTGTGTGCCCCTTACCTTTGCAAGCCTCACTGCTGTGGTCTTAGGTCTGGCATCACAGCCGTTGTGAGTCAGCCCTCCCAACCAAGCAAGGAATCCTGGGGGTGAGAGGCCTTGGGTGCCAGTCCCCTGCTGCTTCTCCATTGTGTTCTCCAGTAGGTGGTGCTTTTCTGCCTAAACGAGAACAAATTTGGTTCCCCTGCTGGGCTCTGGGGAGATCATGATCCTGAAGATGAACAGTAGTGCCCTCCACTTTGGAGATAGTTGGGTTTCAGGATTGGCCAAATGTATTGCTCTGTGGGCTCCACGGTGCCCAGGTTGAATGACACTCATAAGTAAAAGTGATTATCCCCTCGTGTGTAGCGTCTGAGAGAAGAAATGGAAGAAATCACGCAGCAGCAACTGGTACACGACAAGTACTGCAAGGACCTCATGGGTTTCGGCACAAAACCACGGCACATCACTCCCTTCACCAGCTTCCAGGCCGTGCAGCCCCCACAGTCCAATGCCTTGGTGGGGCTGCTGGGGTACAGCTCTCACCAGGGCCTCATGGGATTTGGGGCTTCCCCCAGCCCAGCTAAGTCCACCCTGGTGGAGAGCCGGTGTTGCAGAGACTTGATGGAGGAGAAGTTTGATCAGGTAAGTGGGGAGAGGCCCTGTTCCTCTTTTCCCAAGCTCCACACCTCACTATTCCTCTGCCAACCCTGTATCCTTCCTCTCTCAGGTGTGCCAGTGGGTGCTAAAATGCAGGAATAGCAAGAACTCGTTGATCCAAATGACAATCCTTAATTTGTTGCCCCGCTTGGCTGCATTCCGACCTTCTGCCTTCACAGGTAAGGATGTCGTGGAAGACATCATTACCCATCTAAGGGTGACTAAACAGGGAACAGGTGATTCCAAAAAGTATTCTGCTCATTTGAGGCAACACCAACTAAGAGGCTGGTCTCTGATTTCTTTGCCTCGTGTTCAATTTCAGTGATAGCGAGTTGGGGTTTTCCACTAAGGTTTGAGGCAACAGACACAGGAACAATCAGAATAAGCAAGCAGTTCTAGGACTAAGCAAATTCTCAGGTACGAATGCCAACAAGTTTATGAATAGACTTCACAGAGACCAAAGGAAGAGGAAGGACTTTTTTTTTTTGAGTTGGAGTCTCACTCTGTCGCCCAGGCTGTAGTGCAGTGGCACGCTCATGGCCACTGCAGCCTCGACCTGCTGGACTTAGGTGATCCTTCCGTCTCAGCCTTCCAAGTAGCTGGAACTACAGGCACGTACTACCGTGCCCGGCTTATGTTTGATTTATTGTAGAGACGAGGTCTCACTAAGTTGCCTAGGCTGGTCTCGAACCCCTGGGCTCAGGCAGTCCACTCACCTCAGCCTCCCAAAGTGCTGGGATTACAGGCTGAGCCACCGAACCCAGCTGTACTTCACTTTCATGTCTCTCTGGTTCAGTGGCTTTATGTGGCTAATTGTCTCTTCCTTATCCAATGCATTCTACTTCTTAGGCACAGCATGTTTAGCACCTCACCAGTCAGATTTTTCTTGCAGTTGTGTCTCGGCTGGGTGGCGTGAAAGGAGTCTGTGTGCTGGGGAATGGGGTCTGCTGAAGGTCAGGCTGGCCTTCCACTTACTCGCCCAGCTCTCATTAGATCCTGAATGCTACTGAGCACAGGTGATGTGCACCATAGTGATCCTGGAGACCAGGTCTCTATACTCAGCAAGTAGGGATGTAATTCAAGGACTTTAAGTATGAACAGGTAGTGGGGTGTTTCTGTAATTTTTACTTCTACCTTATTTTCAAAATGGATTCGAAAATAAGCTACTTGGAAGGCTGAGGCGGAAGGATCGCCAGAGCCCAGCAGGTCAAGGCTGCGGTGGCAGGGAGCGGCCACTGCACTCCAGTCTGGGTGACAGAGCGAGACTCCAACTCAAAAAAAAAAAAAGAAAGTGAAATACACCCATATTTTGTCTATTTCAATTCTCCCCACCTGGTACCTAGCCCCTCTTCTCTTTTTTAATGACCAAACATGCTCCTGTTTAGTTGAGCTTTAAATGATCTTGGGTTGAAAGTCTGTGCCGTACAAAAGAAGCTAATAACTGGGCCAAATTTGATCAAACTCTAACACATTGTAGAAGTGGTTACCCTCATAAGCTCAAAAGGCTGCCTAGCAGCAGGATACAAATGCTTGGAAACCCCTAGCTTTATTCTTTTGATGTGGGTTTTTGTTGTTGTTTTCTTTTTAAGACTACTTAATGTTGTTTTATTAAATTTACTAAAATATGTCCATGAAGTTTAGCTCGGACAGTCCCCACAAGGACTCGTTGCATAAGTACCACTTGTTTAAAGCTTGCAGTTTGGAAGTCATTGCTTAAACTTCAAAGTGGTATAAGCTTTAGGAATATCAAAAATACCCTAAGACTGGGTTGGAATCTCTATGAAGTCAGATTTCTAGTCTCTCAGGGTACTAAATCTAAAAAGGAAATGATTCTATTGACTCAAGCCTACTTCCTGCTGAAATGCTGTCCCCATATGTAAAGACCTAGTTTTCCTTGTTGATCTATTCTAATTTTAGGGTTTTATCGCCTTGGTCTGCCTGTCTTCAAGCCCCATCATGCCTCATTTTTGTCTTTTTCTTTTTCTTTTTTATAGTCAGGGTCTCTCTGTCACCCAGGCTGGAGTGCAGTGCTGTGATCATAGCTCACTGCAGCCTGGAACTCCTGGCCTCAAGAGATCCTCTCATCTCAGCTTCCCAAGTAGCTAGGACTATAGGTGTGTGCCACCACATCCAGCGTGCATCATTGTCATTTTACCACCGGGCTGTGGGAGAAGACATCTCTTATTAGAATAATGCAGTGAAGTGAATGCACTGCTTTAAGAGTCTAGATTACTGTCCAAATGTGGTTCTGGTAGCCCTCAACATTTCTAATTTCCTGTAGTCTTGCTTTCTGTGCTATTATGTATGTGTTACTGGTACACAGACTTGGGACCAACACTGATGAAGAAGAAGAAATAGAAAAGAGGCAAGAATCTGGAAATTCCAGCCTTCAGAAGAAAAATAACACTTGCTTGAATTGCCTATGAATTGCCTACCCATGCACATTGGCTTATGTAAACTTAATGAAAATATACACGTGGCTTTCCAAATTACAGACTAAATCTTTGTTCTATTGAATATAACTATAACAAAAATCTCTAGGTAATAGCAAAGTGATTTTCAGGCCTAAGCTGAATGGAATGACTTGTTTACTGCAAACAATATTCAATATTACAGTCATGCATTGCTTCACAGTAAGAATATGTTCTGAGAAATGTTCTGTATGTTCTGTTACGTTATTTCATCGTGGTATGAACATCTTGGAGTGCAGGGTGGTGCAGCCTATTACACCCCTTGGCTGTATGGTATAGCCTATTACTTCTAGGTATTATAATTTTATGGGAGCACTGTCATATATTGACCAAAATTGACAACTGTTGACTGAAATATGTTAGGTGACACATGACTATACTTTAAATTTCATTGTAATATAGTTTAGATGATTCTTTTTTTGAGCAAAATGTAACCTACATTTCTTAAACAAGAACATGTAATCTTTACATCAAAATATAACAATAATGGAGACAAATTACCTGATATTATTGTTTTGGAGACTAAGTTTGGGTTTTTGTTGTTTTTTTGTTTTTTTGAGTCTGGGTCTCACTACTCACTATTACCCAGGCTGGAGTGCAGTGGCACTACCACATCTCACTGCAGCCTTGACCTCCTGAGCTCAGGTGATTCTTCTGCTTCAGCCTCCCAAGTAGCTGGGACTACAAGCATACACCACTGCACCTGACTTATTTTTTATGTATTTGTAGAGACAAAGTGTTGCTATGTTGCCTAGGCTGATCTCAAACTCTTGAGCTTCAGCAGTCCTCCTGCCTTGACCTCCCAAAGTGCTAGGATTATAGGCATGAGCCACTTTGCCCTCACTTTTTGTTTAATTAAAGGAAAGATCTTATATTGCTAATATTCCTAAAAGTTGTTTCTGAGAAATGATGATCAAACATAAGACTTCGGTCAGTACATCCCCTGAATCCTTCTTAATTTCTTTCCAGCAGGCTTTCTTAATTTATTCTTACGTTGAAGTGTTCTGTAGGAACTCTGACTTTTGGTGTTATAGACCAACCCTGACCTTGAGCCATCTACTTGTCTTTTCTGTGCTCAGATACCCAGTACCTTCAAGATACCATGAACCATGTCCTGAGCTGTGTCAAGAAGGAGAAGGAGCGTACAGCAGCCTTCCAAGCCCTGGGACTACTTTCCGTGGCTGTGAGATCCGAGTTTAAGGTCTATTTGCCTCGTGTGCTGGACATCATCCGTGCAGCCCTACCCCCTAAGGACTTTGCCCACAAGTGAGCATCTCTGCTGATTCCGCCTTCCATTCCATTTGGTTGGAGAGGAAGAATGCTCAATCTTAGATCCATGGAGCTTCAGCCCATTCTGTGCACCATTAAACCCTAGGGTAGAGCAAATCGTGTGCATAACAGCCTTCCTCAATGAATTCTAACTTTTTTCTTTTTTTTTGAGTTGGAGTTTCACTCTGTCACCCAGACAGGAGTATAGTAGCATGCTCACAGCAATCGCAGCCTCGACCTGCTGGGTTCAGGCTATTCTTCTACCTCTGCCTTACAAGTAGCTGGAACCATAGTCACACACCACTATACTTGGCTAATTTCTTGATTTATTGTAGAGACGAGGTCTCACCAAGTTACCCAGGCTGGTCTTGAACCCTCGGGCCAGGCAGTTCTCTTGCCTCAGCCTCCCAAAGTGCTGGGATTACATGCGTGAGCCACTGCGCCTGGCCTGTACTTACCTTTTTCAAATGAAATGACGTGGATATAAATATTTGGGAAAGTTGGATACCCTGAGAACATGTTAGATGCTGGCAGTGTTTCAGAATTATTTACTGGAAATCCCCTAGTTCTTCTTTGTTTCCTGGCTTTCAGAGGTCCTATTTTGATATGACTTAAGGAGGAACCTTTGACTGAAACTGAAGGGACCTAACAGCCATCTGTTTCCTTATCGCTAAAGTTGAATAAATTATTCCACTTCTTTAAATATCCCAATAAATAAAATACAAGAAAAACCTTCAGCCCCCAGCCCTGCCAGGTGGAGAGGCAGATGTCTTTCCTAGGACTGGGGATCTGGTTAATTTACTTTAGTTTCAGGGTTGTCTATATACTTCATTGTTGTAGCAAGGATTGCTCTGGTGAATTAATAAGTCCCACTCATTCTAAAGCCCAGCATTCTCATCGCAAGGAGAGACTTTCTTTCCATGTGAGGGGCTGTGCGTTGCCATCTGCTCCCTGATGAATACATTGCTCAGTTTGCTTCCTAAATACCGTGGTCAGCACCACATGAACCTGTGTGTGAATTCCGAAAAGGGTCTCCTTTCTTAAAATACTTTACTGCCATCTGCTGGATTGTTGTTAGTAATGTACACATCTACCATGTCTATGATGTGATGAGTCCACTAAAGTTGTACAGTAGATAACTTGCACACTCACATGTGGTAGTCTGCCTGAGTAACCTGCCCTTCTTGTCCTGAGGTGATTTTAAGATGGGTGTCACAATGTCATTATGTCTCAACTAACCACTCTTCATTTCTCTGCAGGAGGCAGAAGGCAATGCAGGTAGATGCCACCGTCTTCACTTGCATCAGCATGCTGGCTCGGGCAATGGGGCCTGGCATCCAGCAGGATATCAAGGAGCTACTGGAGCCCATGCTGGCAGTGGGACTGAGGTGGGTGTCAGAAACCTGAACTTTCCCTGTCACAGTTAGTATGAACCTTGACCACAGTGTTGGCACTGTGTTAAAAGAGCAAGGTGTGGTTGTTTGCACATTTAATTGAATAGTCAGGATAGCTCAGACTAGACACCTGGGGCAGTATTGAATCCTAGTTTTATCATTAACTAGCTGTGTGATCTTGGCTAAGTTATTTAACTTTTCTGAGCCTGCTTTCTCGTCTCAAAAGTAGGTACAATAGCAGTTTCTCTTGTCTAGGGATGTGGGAATTAATTAATAGTAATTCTTAGCACAGTGCTTCATAAGTATCTACAGCTATTATTTATATTATTAAAGGGAAAATTGCTTAAGCTCCCTAAACATTAGTCTTCTTCATCTATAAAATAAGGACAGTGCTCTTGATCTGTTTCCCAGATTGTTTATGGAGACTTGGTCTTCTGTAATGGATGAATTATAGTAAGCAAGTTCTCCTGTGGCAAAATTCAGAAACTCCAGATTGTTTGGAGATCTGAGACAAGGCCAAGAGAGTTTAGCACATTTCCTTGTATTTTGTAATACCCTTTCTACTCTGAAGGCCAAACAGGTATGGGGACCCGATTCCCTTGCTAGGAGAGAAAGGCTGTTGCATATAGCATGCCCAACCCTTTGTGACTGTTTCCTTCCCTTTAGCCCTGCCCTCACTGCTGTGCTCTATGACCTGAGCCGTCAGATTCCACAGCTGAAGAAGGACATCCAGGATGGGCTCCTGAAGATGCTGTCCCTGGTCCTTATGCACAAACCCCTCCGACACCCAGGCATGCCCAAGGGCCTGGCACATCAGCTGGCCTCCCCTGGCCTCACAACCCTCCCTGAGGCCAGTGATGTGGGCAGCATCACTCTTGCCCTTCGAACCCTTGGCAGCTTTGAATTTGAAGGTAAGAAATCACAGTGGCCAGGCGTGGTGGCTCATGCCTATAATCCCAGAACTTGTAGAGGCTGAGCAAGAGGGTTGCCTAAGCCCAGGAGTTTGAGACCAACTTGGGCAACATAGTGAGATCTTGTCTCTTTTTATTTTTGAAAAATTGAAAATAAAAATGTTTAAAAAAGAAATCACAGTGGCTTTTGCTGAGATAGTGAATGATATTGGGAACTTTGAGAAAGGGATGAAGTACCTAGGATTTCTGGATCTTGCTGGAGTCCTGGGGACAGGGTAGCTGATTCTGCAGCAGCTCATCCTTCCGATATATTGGTAATTCCTACTGTTTGTTTCTTTGTCCTGTACTGTCCTGCAGGTAGTGTTCAGGAAAAGTGTGTATTGATCCAAGGAAATAATGTTTCAGAGATGGATTCCCTTCCCCACTTCTCTGTACTGAGATGTTATTTAATGCTTTAAAATATAAACAGGGGCTTTGGGGCGTCTTCACTCCTATGACAGTATGATTTTCAAGAGTGCTGTGCTATATAGTTCAGTTTAGAAATCTAAGCTACAGATAAACCCACATTGGTACCCTAGGGAGATATATTTCAGGAGAAAACAATTGATTCTTTTGAAATTTAAGATCATGTAGGCCAAGATGACAGGATAACAAGCGAGAACAGACAGCCTAAACTGTCTGGAGACAGAGCCATCTGTGGTTTCTCTATTGTAGTTCCTCCACCTATGTTGATTAACTCCCATAATCATTTATTTCCAGTGACTAGAAAGAAGCTGTGTTTAAACCCCATCTACATCAGACTCTCTGTTTGGTATTTAAATCTGGGAACTAAAGGCAAATTTGATCAAAACTTGTTTTCCTTTCTAGGAAGGTAAGAGGTTGGTTCGGAATAAGACAAAATAATTTATTCTTTGAAGGTAATATTTAAAAAGTTAGGATAGGGATTACCTTTTATCTGTCTCCCTGCTCTTTCACCACCCCTTTTGCCTTTCTGTTGATTGGAAGTCCATTTGTTAGCCTTTAAGAGAAGAACTCTGGATCAATATCTTGTTGATTAATATCCTGTTGAAAATGGAATTAGTAGCCACAAAATGGAAAATGCAGCTAGCAAATTGCAGACCTAACTGTCCAAAGCAGCGCTGTTTATTTGTTTTCTTTCTGCCTTTGTATTCAGGCCACTCTCTGACCCAGTTTGTCCGCCACTGCGCGGATCATTTCCTGAATAGTGAGCACAAGGAGATCCGCATGGAAGCTGCTCGCACCTGCTCCCGCCTTCTTACGCCTTCCATCCACCTCATCAGTGGCCATGCTCATGTGGTTAGCCAGACTGCAGTGCAAGTGGTGGCAGATGTGCTTAGCAAACTGCTTGTGGTTGGGATAACAGATCCTGGTAAGGCTTATGAGGCAGAAAGTCTAGGGAAGTTTAGGAGCTTGGAGCAGTTGGAAGTAGCCATTTTTATTACAGGCCTCTCCAGAGAGCTTCAACCTCAATAAGCTGATGTTCAGCTATTTCTCTACCAAGCTATTTCTCTGCCAAGTAGGCTTGGCTACTCCAGCTTATTGTGTAATTCTTTTAGGTTTTTCCTTTATTCCTATGAATAGAGAAAAGAATGACAGGTTAAATAACAGAAAGGTATCCAGAGTCTTCCTATTAGGTTGATGGCAGTGGAGGTGGGACTGGGAAAGGACTGAGGGATGGGATCATGAAGAGGTGTTCAAAGGCCCACTTGCTTTTGCAGACCCCGACATTCGCTACTGTGTCTTGGCATCCCTGGATGAGCGCTTTGATGCACACCTGGCCCAGGCAGAGAACTTGCAGGCTCTGTTTGTGGCCCTGAATGACCAGGTGTTTGAGATCCGGGAGCTGGCCATCTGCACTGTGGGTCGACTCAGTAGCATGAACCCGGCCTTTGTCATGCCTTTCCTGCGCAAGATGCTTATCCAGGTAACGGGGGTGACAGACCTGCAGGCCGTGGGGAAAAGACCCCACAGTGAGAGCTGCTTGCGTAAGGAGAGTTGAGGGCAGGGAAAGGGGAGAAAGAGTGAGATAGCTGGTAAAAAGCCACATTAGGCTCCAAGAGCCTACAGGTTTCCTGGCTTTGTCATTGACAGTTCTAGTGTTTGTCACCTCACAAGCCCTTTGTGAGTATGACTCAGGTGCCTCGTAGTCCCAGGCTGACTTCTTCTGCAGCTCTTTCTTCTTCCTGGCAAGGCACCAGGGATTCCCTTTCTCGACCCTCATTGTTGGCTTGCTCAATCGGCTGCAGGTGGTCCCAGCACCCTCAGTCCTTCCACTCTCCTGCTTTTCTTGCTGGCCAGGTCAAGCACAGAGGCTATTGTTCTTGGCAAAAATAATATGTGTGAGAAGGGTTCTGACTTTTTTTCTCATAGTCATACCCCCAGTCTATGGTCCCTGGCTTTCATTCTTAATGTGAGAATGCCAAGCTAAGCTGCTTGGTACAGTTCTAAGGTGGATTCAGGTTGGCATTGCTCCTAGATCCAGTAGGATTTTCAATTGCTGCTGAAATATGGCACCTCCATTTTTGTTTCTTTTTGGGTTTTTTTGAGTCAGAGTCTCACTCTGTCACCCAAGCTGGAGTGCAGTGGCACACTCATGGCCACCGCAGCCTCAACCTGCTGGGCTCAGGTGATCCTTTCACCTCAGCCTTCCAAGTAGCTGGAACTACATGTGCATGGCACTACGCCCAGCTAATTTTTTTATTTATTGTAGAGATGCGGTCTTGCCAAGTTGCCTAGGCTGTTCTCAAACCCTTGGGCTCAGGCAATCCTCTCACCTCTCCCTACCAAAGTGCTGAGATTACAGATATGAGCCACCTCACCTGGCTCCATTGTTGTCCTCACCCACTCGAGTAAATTCTCTGACCTCCTCGTGAGCGATGTGTAGTCTAGTCTTCCCTGCCTCAAGTTATTTCCACCCACCTTTTTGGGTCTCTCTGTGGCTTACCTAGTCATCTCCTGTCCCCTTTCTTCGCTCGCTGCTTCCAGACCCTCCCTCAGGGTTTCTTTTGAAATGAACACTTTTCATAACAGATAGGTAACTTAAACATAGAAAAGCATTAATATACTGGGTAACTCACCTTAGAGAAATGTTTATTCACAATTTGTCATTGTTAAAATGACTGTAAATTATACCATCGATCAACAAACCAGAAAATTGTATTTATGCTGGCATTTCTGTTTTGAGTCTAATGATTTCTTTCTTTCTTTTTGAGTTGGAGTCTCACTTTGTCGCCCAGACCGGAGTGCAGTGGCCGCTTCCGGCCACCGCAGCCATGACCTGCTGGGCTCCGGTGATCCTTCTGCCTCAGCCTTCTGAGTAGCCGGAATTACAGGCATGCGCTACCACGCCCGGCTGATTTTTTGATTTATTGTAGAGATGAGGTCTCGCTGCCCAAGTGGGTCTCGAACCCACAGGCTCAAGCAATCCACTCACCTCAGCCTCCCAAAGGTGCGGGATTACAGGCTGAGCCACCGAGCCCGGCATGATTTATTTCTTTAACTGCTGGCCCACATTAGGAGTGCCGATCATTTTAAGTCTTTTAAAAATACCTAAGGTTTGGGAAGGAAAAGAAATCATTGTTGAGCCTGACAGCTCAAATTGTGCTAAATAAGCTAGGCATAGAAGTGTCTCATAATGAGAATAACAGTGTTATTTAGGCAGCAGACTTTTTGAGCACCTACTATATTTCAAGTACTGCTGGGCGCTGGAAATACATCAGTGAACAAGCCAGACATGGTGCCTGTCTTCTTAAAACTGACATTAGGCTATAAGGCTATCTCATTTTTCTGATACTGGAGAATGTGAAGCTCTGTTGAATGAGTTTTCCATGTACTGAATTTAGCCCTTGGAACTCCAAATTTTGTTTTGTTTCTTTTAAACTTCAATACAAATTTTTTAAATTGAATTATACCTTTTCATGCCTTGGTAAAGACTTTAGCCTTTTCTTGGGGTCTCAGTCATCAGGGTAGGCATAGTTATTGCTATTAGGATGCAGCCAGGCTTTCTGGCTCTGGAAGTAATTTGGGTTCTTTAGGTTGGCCCCGCACTGCCCCAGGTGGTTGTAATTTGCTCCCTGGGGCGTATTTCCATGCAGTTGGTCATCTCTTGTTGCTGCAAGTCTGTTCTTAGTATCCCTTGCCATCCCTTTCACTGTAGTCTGCTAAGACCAGGGGGAAACAGGGTGCTGAGGGGATCCAGAAAATCAGGATTATTAAATCAGTAACCCAAGAGAAGATATGATAATATGTTGCAGAGTCCTCCTCTGGTAGCTGAGTTAACCTGGACTCTATGATGTTCACTTTCCTCACTGTTCAGAGGCTTCCTTCTGGCAGCTTCAGCTATCCAGAAGTGTCTCTATTATGTTGTTTATGCTTGTGTCACCATGAACATAATGTGCCAATTTGCTGGGGTTTTAAGGGTGTTAGTTAGAACCAATGTGAATCTCTGTCCAGTAAGGCCCAGGGGCTCCTGTTGATGAGATCCCTAACTAGGGCTTCATCTAGATGTGCCCAGAATGGCCACAGAGAGCATCTGCATTTCTCTCAGCATTGTACCTGTACCTGTTCTAGCTGTTCTTTGATTCCTGCGATATTATTTATAGCCCTTCTTAGTGACTTGCTGTCTGGACAAGGTTTTTCTCTCAGGGAGGCCTCCCTTCCTTCCTTATTTATGTAGAACCCTGCTCACAACTTTCCCTGCTCGTTTTCTGTCTTCTCTGACTGTGCTACACTATTAAAAACTCTGCTTTAGGGAGGGCTGTGGAACCTTAGGGTGCTGTGATAGAAGGAGAAAGGACTGACTTCAGATGGTTTTTCTTCTTCTCACAGCTGTATCCAGGGCTATTCTGTTAGCTGCAGCAATGTCCATTACTCACTGAGTATCTAGCAACTAACTTGCACTGCTGTGGAAGTCTAGTTCCTTTCCCCATTTCCCTGCCACATTTCCATTTGACACATAGTCTGTCTCTCGAATGTCCTCTGCCATAGTAAGCCTTTCTTCCCTACAGATTTTGACAGAACTGGAGCACAGTGGCATTGGAAGAATCAAAGAGCAGAGTGCCCGCATGCTGGGGCACCTGGTCTCCAATGCCCCCCGTCTCATCCGCCCCTACATGGAGCCTATTCTGAAGGTAACATAAAACAGAGTGAGAAACTAGCACTTTCTCTGGTTGTTGGGGGAAATGGGAGTGTTTCAGCACTCACAGGTGCACTGAACAAAGTAGATAATTTCTGTGGTTCCAGGCTCAGGTACAAGGGCTACATTGAACACTTTCAGTTAAATAATAATACCAAGACTCTCATCAGTTGCAGGAAAGTGCTCTCCTTCTAAGAGATGGGATACAGGGCTTCAGGCACATCATCACATGTGTTTGAAAGGAAAAGTAGGTGAATATCAGCATAAAATAGCTCTCCCAAAGTGAAGAAAAAATGAGCTCTCAAATCTGAATACATTGGAGTCATGTGAAGTCTCTTCATACATATGTGGATCTGGACAAAGCTTCACTGAGATAATTTAGAAGATACATAGGAAATGTTTTCATTTATTTATTTTTGAGTCTGGGCCTCACTCTGTCACCCACGCTGGAGCATAGTAGCACGCTCACAGTTCCCTGCAGCCTCAATCTCCCAGGCTCAGGCAGTCCTTTTGCCTCAGCCTCCTGAGTAGCTGGGACTATAGGCATGCACCACCATGCCGGCTAATTTTTTAATCTTTTTTTGTGGCGACGAGGTCTCGCTGCGTTGCCTAGACTGGTCTCAAACTCCTGCCCTCAAGCAGTCCTCTCACCTTGGCCTCCCACAGTGCTAGGATTACAGGCAGAAGCCACCATGCCCAACCGGAAATGTTTTTAAATCATGAAGCTTCCCAGCTCTCATGTGTTAGACTTGTACTCAGTATCAAGAAAAGTTTAAGAATTTACATTGCAGAGGAATCTTGGATTCATAAAGCCTCTAAAAGTAACTTATTTATAACTGAGATGGTCTCTTAGATGAGTTTTATTCATGTAAAAGAAAGTTTTCTAGTAGATTCTAAACTGCATTCTTATATCTTCTTTCCTTAGGCTTTAATTTTGAAACTGAAAGATCCAGACCCTGATCCAAACCCAGGTGTGATCAATAATGTCTTGGCTACGATAGGAGAATTGGCTCAGGTAAACAGACAACTGCTTTCCATAAGATGGATAGAAACTCACCTCTGAGCAAGTCAGAATACTTCTTAATGCCATAATTTCTGTCTGCCATGCTCTTTTTTGTTTTATAGGTAAGTGGCCTGGAAATGAGAAAATGGGTTGATGAACTTTTTATTATCATCATGGACATGCTCCAGGATTCCTCTCTATTGGCGAAAAGGCAGGTGAGTATCACTACTTCCTGATAATACTGACCCCACGAGGCCAGAGACCTTGTTTTTCATTATTCACCTCGGTGTCCCCAGCCAGTGCCTAGCACAGATCTTGCCACATATTAGGTGCTCAAAAATATTTGTTGAATGAGTAAAAATTAAGAAGGCTTAGATCCAGAATTACTGTCATCCTGACCCAGATTCACTTTTAATAAGTACCAGGATGACCAGTGCTATTTCCTCTAAGCAAAGAAAATATATGACCTGGAGTGGTGGCTCAAGCCTATAATCCCAACACTTTGGGAGGCCAAGGCAAGAGGATTGCCTGAGCCAGTGGGTTCGAGACCAGCCTGGGCAACATGGTGAGACTTCGTCTCTACAATAAATTAAAAAATTAACTGGGCATGGTAGTGCGTGCCTACAGTTCAGACTACTTGGAAGCCTGAGACGGAAGGATCGCCTGAGCCCAGCAGGTCGAGGCTGCAGTGGCCGTGAGTGTGCCACTGCACTCTAGCCTGGGTGACAGAGTGAGACTCCAACTCAAAAAAAAAGAAAAAAAGAAAATGCAGATCAGTTATCAGAACCCCAGCTTCTAAAGGGACAAAGAAAGCCTTGGCCACTGCCCGAGAAGGCAAACAGAGCTTCAACTCATTCTTACCAGTCCCGGTTCCACTTTGGTCATTTGAGGTTACTAGGTGTCTAGACTAAACTTCACTTGATCTCAGCTAAAAGGCCAAGAAGTGAAGACTACACTAAACTTAAGAACAATCTTAGCCAGGCTCGGTGGCTCAGCCTGTAATCCTGCGCCTTGGGAGGCTGAGGTGAGTGGATTGCCTGAGCCCGCGGGTTTGAGAACTGCCTGGGCAACTTGGTGAGACCTCATCTCTACAATAAATAAAAAAACTAGCCGGGTGTGGTAGCGCGCGCCTGTAGTTCCAGTTCCTTGGAAGTCTGAGGCGGAAGGATTGCTGGAGCCCAGCAGGTTGAGGCTGCAGTGGCTGGAAGCGGCCACTGCACTCCTGTCTGGGCGACAGAGTGAGAATCCAACTCAAAAAAAAAAAAGAACAATCTTAATTTCCTTTTGAATCTTCTGTTAGTCATTTGGGACATTAGAAGAACTATGTATTTCCTTTGAACAAGGTGGGAGTATTTATCTTTTGATCCAGTGGTGGTTGTAGGTTTGTACTTGATCAACCTTGGTTTTATGCCCTCTCAGGATTCCTGTTCGTGGTTAGTGTCTTTATTGGAAACTTCTTTTCTTCTAATAGTCTCGAACACATCATTACAATCATGCAAAAAGTACAACTATGTTTCCTTTTTTTTCATACTGCTTCAAACAACCATGTGACTGCTTGCCTATCCAGGTGGCTCTGTGGACACTGGGACAATTGGTGGCCAGCACTGGCTATGTGGTGGAGCCCTACAGAAAGTACCCCACTTTGCTTGAGGTGCTATTGAATTTTCTGAAGACTGAACAGAACCAGGGTACACGGAGAGAGGTAGGGAGCATGCTAGACTTGGTCTCTAAAGACTTTGCTGGGTGAATGGAGAGAGAGAGAAGGCCATGGCATTAATATGCTCTGATAGTATCCATCAGACTTCCTGTTCTCTCCATTTTGTTCATGTAGCTTGTCATCTGGGTATGCATCGTGGATTGTGTAATTTGAGAGGGATGTCCATGACACGTGTTGTCATCAGATACTATGCTGAATGTTTTCTTTTTTCCCCTCCCCTTTCCCACACAGGCCATCCGTGTGTTAGGACTTTTAGGGGCTTTGGATCCCTACAAGCACAAAGTGAACATTGGCATGATCGACCAGTCCCGGGACGCCTCTGCTGTCAGCCTGTCAGAGTCCAAGTCAAGTCAGGATTCCTGTAAGTTGAGGGAACCACAAGAGACTTGCCAAGTTCAGACTCACAAAGTCCTTGCTGGCCATATGTAGACAGATTGGATAAGTAGGAAATTACAGGATGTTGACTCATTTAGCAACTTTTGAATGAAAAGTTAACAGCTTCCTCTTGAATCCCAAAAGGGATGCTGCCTCTTGGTGTGGCCAGGGTCCTCATGTCTGTCCAGACCTTTCTCAAGGGTTGACAGTACTCTTTTTGGAATTACCAGCTCATCACCTCTGCCTATATCTCATTCTTTGTTAGTGTCTCTTTAATGGTTTTTATTCTTTTAGCACCTAAGAAAGAAGAGATAGAATTGATTTCCCCTGTTTTAATTGGTAGGAAAATTGGAGGCAAGTATCAGGGCATAGAAAAACTAGTAGCAGTCAGAAATTTAGGGCTCATTTTTCTGTCAAGTGATCTGGACCTAGAGCCTCCAATGCCTTTTTTATTTTTTATATTTTTTTTAGGAGAGAGACGCATCTTGCTATGTTGTCCAGGCTGATCTCAAGTGCCTGTCCTCAAGTGGTTCTCCTGCCTCAGCCTCCCAAAGGGATGGGATTATGGGCATGAGCCATCACACCAGGCTACATTTTTTAAAGTTTTATTTTATTTTATATAGATGGAGTCTCACTCTGTCACCCAGGCTGGAGTACAGTGGCACACTCACAGCCACCCCAGCGTTGACCTGCTGGGCTCCAGCAATCCTTCTGTCTCAGCCTTCCAAGTACCTGGAACGACAGGCACGTGCTACCACACCCAGCTAATTTTTTTTTTTAATTTATTTATTGTAGAGACGAGGTCTCGCCAAGTTGTCCAGGCTGGTCTCAAACCTGCAGGCTCAGGCAATCCACTTGCCTCAACCTCCCAAAGTGCTGGGATTACAGACTGAGCCACTGAGCCTGGCCTTATTTTATTTATTTATTTATTAATTTATTTTTTGAGTTGGAGTCTCACTCTGTCGCCCAGACTGGAGTGCAGTGGCCGCTCCCGGCCACCGCATCCTCGACCTGCTGGGCTCCAGCGATCCTTCCACCTCAGCTTTCCAAGTAGCCGGAATTACAGGCATGTGCTACCACGCCCAGCTGATTTTTTGATTTATTGTAGATATGAGGTCTTGCTGCCCAGGCGGGTCTCGAACCCGCGGGCTCAGGCAATCCACTCACCTCAGCCTCCCAAAGGCACGGGATTACAGGCTGAGCCACCATTTTTTAATTGACATGGTGGGATGGGGGTGTGGAGTTGTGGAGAGATTTGTCAATGGATACAAAGTTACAATTAAATAGGAGGAATACTTTCTGGTGTTCTCTTGCCCATTGTGTTTTGACAAGTATCCTGAGCAAGTAGAGTAGGGTTTGGGAGTGCAGGAGAGTTTTCTAGACTTAGTCTGTAGTCCATCAGAGCATGCCTATTTCTGAAAGTGAAAGTTCTATAGTGGCTTTTCCAACTAGTCCAGTAAAATGCTATTTTTGCAAAATAAAATCATTTGTTTCTAAACTCCATATATGGGATCATATTGCTTCCAGTTTCTTCTTCCTTCTGTGTATTAGAAATGGTGTACCTGTATGTCGTCCTGTCAGACCTGTGGCTGTCAAGAGCAAGGCATGAGCCTTGTCCCTCCAGGTGTTCTTTTGTATTCACAGTGCAGCCAGCCAGTCTTTTGCCCTATTCTAATTCTTACCCTCCTCACTGCACTGTTACCATTAACACCCCCCCATGGGAGTCCTCCAGATTCTTGTTGTTCAGGTCAGATAGCGTTGCCTACTAACTTATCTGAATTTCCTAGGGGACCAAGCTGCAGCTGAACAGATGTTTGCCTAATTTAATTCCCTTTCTTTTGGGAAACTAATTACTTTATTGATGATTTCAGCTATGAAGTTGTGAACTGTAATGGTCAGACGCTAAGTCAAACATAGCAATTTAAAGAAAACCAACCTGTCATGTACTGTTTCAGGCTTTTGTGGTTTGAGTAATAGGAAAGCCAAAAACTGTTTAGTCCTTGATGATGAGATCCTTTTCATTGATTCCTAACAGACCTTGTATTCCCAGCAGTGTTAGAACATACCAGGGAGAAAGATATGCATGCTAATGTCTATCATGAGATTTTTTTTTGTTGGTTATTAACCATGCCCTGCCTAAAGTCAGAGTCATATCACATATAGTTCATGACCCTCTTTGTCATCTTGTCCTAGCTGACTACAGCACCAGTGAGATGCTTGTCAACATGGGAAACCTGCCTCTGGATGAGTTCTACCCAGCTGTGTCCATGGTGGCCCTGATGCGGATCTTCCGAGACCAGTCCCTCTCTCACCATCACACCATGGTTGTTCAGGCCATCACCTTCATCTTCAAGTCTCTGGGACTCAAGTGTGTGCAGTTCCTGCCCCAAGTCATGCCCACATTCCTTAATGTAATTCGGGTCTGTGATGGGGCCATCCGGGAAGTAAGTACCGAAAACCCCAGTCCTCGCTCCGCTCCGCTCTGCACTGCACATGCACAGAAGAGCCATCTGTACCTTGGCTTCTTGGTAACACAGTCTGCTTGCTGTTGAACCTCCTGCCTGTCCTCCCCTTTGCTCCTAGCATCTGAGTATACTGTCAGCTTGGGCCGATCTCCTGGCTTGTCCCTTTAAGATGGCTAAAAGATGAACAGCCTAGGGAAAGGAATAGCATTGTTATTCTCAGTAACCTGAGGTTCAGTTCAGTTGTCAAATGTCCTCCAGTCTGAATTTCTGGTTGCTTCTTCATGACTAAATTTAAGCCATGCATTTTTTGGTGAAAATACTATGTAGGTGAAGTTGTATACTTCTTACTGGGTCTCACACTTCCCAGTTTGTTTCATTATTGTTGATTCTCAGTGTGAGCCTGTGCTCAGGTGGGTATCTGTCAGCTCTCTCCATTGTAGAGTTACCTGTTTTGTCATTTGAGACTCTGTGACTATCCTATTCCTCAACTACTTGACTCAATGGATTTTAGCATCTGTTGATAATCCTAGCCTCAGTTATCACACTGGTGGTTGCAAAATGATGACTTTCTAGTTCTGTCATTCCTTCTTCATTTATTAGCTGGCATTTTTCTATAAAGAAGAATTTTTCCCTGCTTACTTTTCTCTCTCTTGCTCTCTTTTTTTCTTTCTCTAAACCATAGAATTACAAAGTGTTTCCATAATTATTATACCCGTACCACTACAACCAACTACAAATCTGCTAAGTGAAGTTCAGGGTAGCATTATAGTTCCTGTTTTTCTTAGAATATGCTCTGCTAAGGGTGTACAGTCAGAGTACTGTGTTTAAAAGATACTTGAATTATTTTTTCCCTGTGATCCTGTTCTCAACCCGATGTACATTTAGAGTGTCTTTTCAGAAGTTATGTTTTCTAACTTTGGATCTGGAATGTAGGAGTGCAATAACTATCAACTTCATTGAATTCTCATTAATTCTAATAATTTACCTGTAAGTTCTCCCAGTTTTCATTCTAAATAATTATATATCCTGGGGGGGGGAAGAAAAGGAAGTTTTTATTTTGTTTTATTTAGCTTATAAACTGCTTGTTACTTTTTACTGCATCACTAAGACCTCTACTACCATATTGATTTGATGCAGTGGCAGTGAAAAGATTTAACATTGTTCCTGATTCTAATGGGACTGCTGTTAAAGGTTTCATTGCTTAGTACAATATTTGCTGTAGCAGGCAGCTTTTTATTTTATTTATTTAAAAACAGTTTTTTAAAACATGGAATACTTCATGAGTTTGCACAGGGGCCATGCTGATCTCTATATCTTTCCAATTTTAGCATAAGTGCTGCTGCAGTGAGCACTAGACAGCTTTTTAAAGGTTATAAACATTCGCTGATGGAAAGCTAAAGTTTTGTTATGAATAAGTATTGAATTTATCAAATGTCTTTTTAAATCTGTTATGATAATCATGTTTTTTCTCTTTTAATTTGTTAAACATGTTGAATCATATGATTTATGTTCTAATGTTGAAACATTCAACTGAATGTTTTATCATTATTCAATTACCTTTTTATCTTTAGTAATTCCTTATAATTTATTTTGCCTAATATTAATATAGCTGCATTTGTGTGTTAAAACAATCTTGATTATGATATATTTTAAATTTTGATTTTTATATCAAATATATAATTAGAATTTTTGCGTCTGTGTTCTTGAATGAATTGGTTCAATAATTTTTTTTTTTAACTATAGGTGCAAAGTCTGTTTACCTTTTCTGTTTCCTGAGACAGTTTTGGTTACTTTTTAAAGAAACGATTTATTTTATCTAAGTGATAAAATTTGTTGGTATGAAGTTTGCACTATTACATTTTAATTTCTTACTAGGGATTTGTCATAGTATTTTTCTTTTTCAGAGAACCAACTTTGCCTTTGTTGATTTTTTTTTTTTTTTTTTGAGTTAGAGTCTCACTCCCTCTCCCAGACTGGAGTGCAGTAGCCGCTCCTGGCCACCGCAGCCTCAACCTGCTGGGCTCCGGCGATCCTTCTGCCTCAGCCTTCCAAGTAACCGGAATTACAGGCATGCGCTACCACACCTGGCTGATTTATTTTTTGATTTATTGTAGAGATGAGGTCTCACTGCCCAGGCGGGTCTCGAACCTGTGGGCTCAGGCAATCCACTCACCTCAGCCTCCCAAAGGCGCGGGATTACAGGCTGAGCCACCAAACCCGGCTAATTTTTTAATGATCTTTTTCTATTTCATTAATCTGCTCTTTATTATTATTTTTTGCCTTCTTTTTTTGCTTTTAAAAACAATTCTTGCTGGGCTCGGTGGCTCAGCCTGTAATCCTGCGCCTTTGGGAGGCTGAGGTGAGTGGATTGCCTGACCAGCGGGTTCGAGAGCCACCTAGGCAGCGAGACCTCATCTTTGCAATAAATCAAAAAATCAGCTGAACGTGGTAGCGCATGCCTGTAATTCCGGCTCCTCGGAAGGCTGAGGTGGAAGGATCGCCGGAGCCCAGCAGGTTGAGGCTGCGGTGGCCGGGAGCGGCCACTGCACTCCAGTCTGGGCGACTGAGTGAGACTCCAACTCAAAAACAAACAAACAAAAAAAACAATTCTTGTGTTGGAATATTAAGTCACTAGCAATCTTTTTTCTTTTCTAATGTAATTGTTTAAGACTATGAGTTTTACTCCAAGTGTTATTTATCTGCTTTCCAAAAATTTTTTAAACTTTATTGAGATAAAATTTACATATCACAAAATCACCCTTCTTGAGTGTAAATTTATTTATTTTTTAATATATTACAGAATTACACAGTCATCACTGTCTAATTTTAGAAAATTTCCATCATCCCAGCAAGAAACCTCCTACCCATTTGCAGTCTTTTTACATTTCTACTTTGTCCCCAGACAACCCCTTATTAACTTTCTGTCTCTGTAGATTTGCCTTTTCTGGATAGTTCATATAATTGGAGTTATAGAATATGTGGTCTTTTGTGTCTGACTTCTTTCACTTAGCATAATACTTTTGAGGTTTGTCCATGTATCAATTCATTCCTCTTTTTAAATTCTTTTACTTTTATTATTAATATTATTTTGAGTTGGGGGTCTCACTGTACTGCTCAGGTTGGAGTGCAGTAGCACAGTCACAACTTACCACAGCTTTTACTTCCTGGGCCCAGGTGCTCCTCCCTCCTTAGGTTCCCAAGTAGCTGGGACTACAGACACGTTCTACCATACTCAGGTAATTCTTTTATTTTTTTGTGGGGACGAGGTCTCACTATGTTTTCCAGGCTGGTCTCCAGCTATGGTCTTACTGTGTTGCCTAGGCTGGGCTTAAGCAATCTTCCAGCCTCAGTGTCCCAAAGTGCTGAAATTACAGGCGTGAATCATCATGCCTGGCCTCATTCTTCTTTTATTGCTCAATAATGATGCCGTATTTTTATCATTGTTTAAAAATATTTTCCAATGTCTGTTATCATTTCTTCTTTTACCCTCAAGCTATTTAGAAGTGGATATTTTGTTTGCAAACTTACAGGGTTTTAATTTCTCTTTTTGATATTGATTTCTAACTTAATTGCACTGTGTTTGTGATTCTTTGATGTTTGCTGAAACTGCCTTAATGGTCTAGTGCTTGATCAATTTTCATAAATATTTCCTGTATGCTTGGAAATATTGTGTATTTGCTTATGTTATGCACAGGGTTCCACATAAGTCATTAGATTGAATTTATTATTTACTATGTTCACATCTTTTTGATTTTGTGTCTGTGTTAATTTTCTGTTTGCTTGATTTATCAATACTGAGAGAAGTGAGATAAAAATCTCCCTTTTTAAGGCTGGGAGCAATTTTAAGGCAAATTTTTTTTTATTTTTGCCTAATTTATTTATTAAATTTTAAGGCAAGAATTTATTTTGTCTAATATTAATTTAGCTACATCAGCCTTTTTTTGGAGGTATGTGTCTTTTCTGATTCTTTTAACTGTCTTGTGGCTTTGTTTTGGATGATCTCGTTAATATAATATGGCTAGATTATCTTTTAATATAATATATCTAGATTAGCCTCTCAAAGTGCTGGGATTACAGGCTTGAGCCATAGTACCAGCCCCAAAATCTTTGTCTTTTAATCAGAGAATCTAGGCCAATTGCATTTTTTGCTATTGTTGATACATTTGAGTTTATTTCTACCATCTTATCTATTTCTGCCATCTTGCTTGCTTTCTTTTTTTATTTTATTTTTATTTTTATTTTTATTTTTATTTTTTTTGAGTTGGAGTCTCACTCCATCGCCCAGACTGGAGTGCAGTGGTTGCTCCTGGCCACCGCACCCTTGACCTGCTGGGCTCCGGCGATCCTTCCACCTCAGCCTTCCAAGTAGCCGGAATTACAGGCATGTGCTACCACACCCGGCTGATTTTTTGGTTTATTGTAGAGATGAGGTCTCACTGCCCAGGTGGGTCTTGAACTCGCGGGCTCAGGCAATCCACTCATCTCAGCCTCCCAAAGGCGCGGGATTACAAACTGAGCCACCAACCGTTGCTGCTTGCTTTCTTTTTGTCCTGCTTTGTTTACTTCTCTGTCTTTGCTGGGCTTGATCGAGTTTGTATCTTTTATTTTATTTTTATGCCTTCTACTTGTTGACCACCTTTCTTAAGTTTGACCGTTTTTCTAAAGTTTGTAATAAAATATTGCAATCGTGAATGAAAGTAGACAACCTGTTATTTTAGTAGATAAGTCTGCAGCTATTCTAATTGGTCTTCCCCAGTAGGTAGTCTGACCTTTCTCTCTTGCTGCCTTTAGGATTTTTTCTTTTATACCTTCTTTGTGTAGGCAAATTACTATGTGTCTAGGAGTTGATCTTCTCATTTGATGTTTTGCATGGGTTCTCTGAATCTCTTGTGTTTGAATGGTTGTGTCTGTGATGAGATGAGGGAAGTTTTCTTGGATAATTTCATGGAGTGTTTGTTCCAGGGTGGTCTCTGTCTCTCTATCTGCCTCAGGGATTGCAATTAATCTTAGTCAACCTATTATTTTAGGTGTTTCATATGCCTATCAGTAATTATTAGAATTCTGTCTGTGATGCAAAGAATGAAATCAGAAAAAAAAATTAAAAAATAAAGAAAAATTTTTTAACTAAAAAAAAAAAAAATTATTAAGCATTCTGTCAATATGGTTTTATCTCTTACCCCCTATATATGTACATATATTTCTGAAGTGTTTTAAAGCAAATATCACATATGAAATATATTATTTCATTAATACTTTTTCCCATATAATCACAATACAGTTACAATACTTAAAAATTAATAATAATTCCTTAATATTATTTAATGCCAATTCTTCTTGAAATGTCCTTGTATGTCTTAAAAATGTCTTTGTACATTTGGTTTATTCAAATCAGAATCCAAATAAGGTCTACACCTGACACAATCACGACTTATCCCATCCTCAACTTCCTGGGTTCTGGTGATTCTTCCTCTTCAGCCTCTTGAGTATTTGGGGCTATAGGTGCATGCCACCACAACCAGCTGATTTTAAAAAATTTTTTGGAGAGAAAAGCTCTTGCTATGTTGCCTAGGCTGGTCTTGAACTGGACTCAAGCAGTCCTCCCGGCTCAGCCTCCCAGAGCTGGGATTGTACGGGTCACTGTGCCTAGCCTGTTCCCATCCTAATACCTTGTTTCTTCCTTCCTGTGTTATTTTCTATTGCTGCTGTAACAAACAACTGTAAATTCAGTTGCTTCAAACAACACAAATTCAATATCTTAACAGCTCTGTGGGTTATAAGTGTCACTGGGCTAAAGCTAAGGTGTCGACAGGGCTATGTTTCCACCTGGAAGTGCTGGGGGAGAATCTGTTTCTTGACTCTTTCAAGTTAGAGGCTGCCTGCATTCCTTTGTCCCCTTCTTTCATCTTCAAAGTCAGCAATGTTACATCCCTCTGAGCCTTCTGCTATCATTAGAGCTTTCTCTCTGACCATTTCTAGGAAAGATTCTCTACTTTCAAGGACTCGTGTTATGAGATCAGGCCCATCATAATAATCCAGTATAATTTCCCCACTCAGGGTCCTGAACCTTAGTCACATCTGCAAGATCCGCCTTGCCATGCAAGGTAGCATATTCCCAGGGCATGGACATCTTTGGGGTACAATTTTTCTTTTTTCTTTTTTTTTTTTGAGTTGGAGTCTCGCTCCGTCACCCAGGCTGGAGTGCAGTGGCACGCTCACAGCAACTCCAGCGTTGACCTGCTGGGCTCCAGCGATCCTTCCGCCTCAGCCTTCCAAGTAGCTGGAACTACAGGTGCACTCTATCACGCCTGGCTAATTTTTAAAAATTATTATTTATTGTAGAGACAAGGTCTTGCCAAGTTGCCCGGGCTGGTCGCAAACCTGTAGGCTCAGGCAAT
The DNA here is from genome assembly GCF_000164805.1 of Carlito syrichta. Classification (NCBI taxonomy): domain Eukaryota; kingdom Metazoa; phylum Chordata; class Mammalia; order Primates; family Tarsiidae; genus Carlito; species Carlito syrichta. Next base: position 357,302 of record NW_007256301.1, read on the forward strand.
CCACTTGCCTCAGCCTCCCAAAGTGCTGGGATTACAGGCCACTTTTTTACCTTCTATACTTCCCCCTAAGGAAACCAACAATTTTTATCAGATTTTGAATTTATCTTTTCATTTTTTATTTTTGAAAATATAGGAAGTATATATTCCCCTATGTTCCTTACTCAGAAGATAATGTAAACACTCTTCTACATCTTGCTTGTTTTCACTTAACGGCATTGCCTGGCGTTCATTCCATAGTGATGTATTTGAAAATTTCTTTATTTCCCTTTTTTTTTGAGTTGGAGTCTCACTCTGTCGCCCACACTGGAGTGCAGTGGCATGCTCAAGGCCACCCTGGCATCAACCTGGTGGGCTCTGGCGATTCTTCTGTCTCAGTCTTCCAGGTAGCCGGAACTACAGGCCCGTGCTACCATGCCTGGCTAATTTTTTGATTTATTGTAGAGACAAAGTCTCACCAAGTTGCCCAGGCTGGTCTCAGACCCTCGGGCTCAGGCAATCCACTTGCCTCTGCCTCTCAAAGTGCTGGGATTACAGGCTGAGCCACTGAGCCCAGCCTCTCCATTTCTTTACACAGTTGCATGGTACTTCATTGTGTAAATGTACCATACCTATTTAACCAGTCCCTACTGCTAGACATTTATGTTTGTTCATCTTTTGCTATTTAAAATAACCCTGCAATGAAAAAGCTTTGTGTATATATAATTATCACATTTTTTTTGTACTTGGCTTCGTTTTTACATTTAGATCTTTGAGTTCTTTGGAATACATCCCAGTGTACAGTATGAGGAACAGATCCAATTTTATCTTTTTCACCTTTAAATTTTTGGCTTGTGTTTCTAATTTAACAGAGTCTAAAATAATATCTCCATCCTTTCCCTGAACAATATATGAAACAATAATTGCTCAAACCATCTTGCTGCTTATATTATCATCTAGTATTTTACTATTTTTCATCACCAAATTAAACATTATTATTGTTTATGCAGTGTTTGTGTTCATCCACGCTTATCATTTCATGTCTCATTATTCCATCCTCCATGTCAGAGCTTTCTCCTAGGACCATTTTCCTTCTTCCTAAGACACATTCCTCTTGTGAGCATTCATTGAAGTAAACTGTTTGTTTATCTGAAAAAGTCTTCATTTCACCCTCTTTTAAAATTCTCATTTAGCTGAAAATATGATTCTAGGATCTCCTACAACTGTAGGTATCATCTTGCTGTTTTCTGACTTCTTTTTGTTGCTGTTGAAAAATCCTGAAAGCATTTTACTTAATCTCTTTTTTCTGTGACTGCTTTTGCTTATCTTCCTCTCATTGTTTTTGTTGTCCTGAAGCTTTACTGTTGTACATGGGGAAACCCAAAATACCCTGGAATTTACTTATTAAAAAATTGTGTATTTATTCTTACATGTTTAAACTTCAGTCACCTTCAAACTACTCTCTGTTTGATGCAATACACCTGTCGAGATACTTTTTCCAGTACTTAAAACAGTTTTTGAACTCATCAGTTTTGATGCCTTTTAGTACTGCTGCCATTTTTTGTTTGTTTGTTTGTTTCACCTCTTCCACATTGGCAAAATATTTCTCTTTGAGGACTTCATTCATCTTGGGAAACAAAAAACTGCTTGGGGTGAGATCAGGTAGGGTGGATGGGGCATGGAGGTCATACCATTTTTGATCAAAAACTGCTGCACATTCAGTGAGGTGTGGGCAGGTGTGCTCAGAAATCACCCATCATGAAAAGGGCAAATGCATTGAAAGAATCTCCAAGAAAAATTCCCTGAAGCTGAGCACAGCCTCTCAAAACAATGCTAGCTGGTATACTGATGCTGATAAACACTTACTTAACAAGGGAAGCCTGTTCCTAGAACACTTACCTAGCAAGGGAAACGGTTTCTAGAATTACTTACCTAGCAAGGAAAGCCTGTATTTCAAGGAGCTCGCCCTCCAAAAAATAATTCTGGATTTTTTGGAGTCTCATGTCAAGATGTAGCTTTTGCTTATCTGAGACTTGGAGGGCTTCCTGAATCTGAGGATTGGTATCTTTTATCAATTCTTAAGAAATTCTCTAATATCATCTTTTTTGCCTACTATCCTTCTATTTTTTTCTTCTAGAATTCTGATTAGACATATTAAACACTCTCACTTTATTCTTAATATCTCTTCGTTTCTTTTTTTTTTTTTTAACTTGGAGTCTCACTCACTCTTGTCACCTAGGCTAGAAGGCAGTGGCACGCTCACGGCCACCGCAGCCTCAACCTGCTGGGCTCAGGTGATCCTTCTGCCTCAGCCTTCGAAGTAGCAGGAACTACAGACGCACACCACCATGCCCTGCTAGTTTTTGTGATTTATTGTAGAGACGAGGTCTCTCCAAGTTGCCCAGGCTGGTCTTGAACCCTTGGGCTCAGGCAGTCCTCTCGCCTTGGCCTCCCAAAGTGCTGCAATTACAGGCTGAGCCATCGCGCCCAGCCCTCTTAGTTTCTTACCCATATTTTTCATCATTGCCTTCAGAAGTATTCTGGATATTGATTTTCATCATTTTCTAGTCACTAATTCTTCAGCTATGTCTTTTTAACCTGTGATTGAGATTTTAGTTTCAACTACATTTTATTTCTTTATATACTAGGTTATTTGAAATATGCCTATGATTTTTTGATTAGTATTTCGTGCCTTACTCACATTTTTTATTCCCACTTTTATTTATTTAGATACTTTAACATATTTTCTATCTAATAATCCTATTATATATAAAATCTTTAATGGGTCTGATTCTGTTTGTTATTTTTTCTGCTTAGTCATGCTTGTAGAGTATTTCCTCATGTGTTTTATAATTTGAATCATATATCACATTCAGCTGGACTTTTCCTGGAGCAATACCAGAAAAATCTGCTCCAATTTTGCATTCCTCCAGAGAGGATTTGTGTTTGTTTCTGCTAGGTGATCCAGGAGAACTTCCAGTTACTTTCTTGACTTAACCACATCGGTAGTTAAAATAAACCTCTGAATCCATATGAAAGTAGGCCTGAAATTATGATCTCTTAGGACAGACTTTTTTCTACCTAGACCCCACATCAAAACTGACGAATTTATTTGTCTCCTTTTGCCAGTGGACAGGTTTTTTGTTTGTTTTTGTAACTCACCATTTTTCGTAATATGTAGCCCTTTGAAGGTCTGGCTTTATGTTAGAGATTTCAGTTCTAATAATCATGTTTATCTTTTATGCACTTATTTTAGGCTTTTCTTAGCAGTGGAGGTTGGGAGGTCTAGTATTTTCAGGAGCAATACTATATGTTCTTTTAAAATATTCATGGTGGCTGAGGTGAGTTCGAGACCCGCCTGGGCAGCGAGACCTCATCTCTACAATAAATCAAAAAATCAGCCGGGCGTGGTAGCGCATGCCTGTAATTCCAGCTACTTGGAAGGCTGAGGCAGAAGAATCGCCGAATCCCAGCGGGTGGAGGCTGCGGTGGCTGGAAGCGGCCACTGTACTCCAGTCTGGGCGACCGAGTGAGACTCCAACTCAAAAAAAAAAAAAAAATTTATGGTAAGGGAGAAAAGAGAAAAAGCTTGTGAAAGAATCCAAGGGAGAAGAGAGACATCTACTCCAGCTCTCTACTTAGGACTGAGGCGCTTGCCTGTCTGGGTCCCTTGAGCGGCCAGTCCTTATGAAGCAGCCACCAGCATGGCTTCCTTGGTTACGCCTAATAAGATGGCACCAAGGGCCAGGAGGCTTGTTTCCTCTTTCTGCCTTGTGGTTTTCCCTGATCTCCATGCCGTCTCCATTGCCCTACTTTTCCTCTCCCTTAGGTTTTCTACCTTCTTTCAGGCTTTGCATAACAAAAATTTAGCTGATAAACCTTTATATTTAGTGGTTCTTTAAATATACTTTTATAGGGACCATTTCATAAAACTGTCAGCAGTGATCCAATGAGGGGGGAAGGGAGATAGGTAGGAATGGCTCTGCTGAGTTAGACCTGTGCCATCTAGTGACCAGGCTCTAACCACCTAGAAGTCATTGTTGTCCCTGTCATTAGGGACTTAGTCCAAAATCTTCTTTGAGCCCAATCCTGTGTGTCCTATCATTCTTGTCTCTTCAGGACACTGTAAGTTCTATTACTTACTATTTGAAATAACACTTTTTATTTATCTCCAACTTACCCAAGTTATATAATGTGGATAGGAGTGAGAATATGTATGGTCATCTCTAAATTGTCTTTGTTAATGGAAAGAATTAAAGGCATAGAGAATAATAAAAATTGGGGGGAGAGGGTTTCAAACTTGATTTGCTACTTGATATTGGCATGTTATACTATCTGAGGAGCATAGCATAATAGAACTTACAGCTTTGAGACAGGTCTTAATCTGGAAAGTAGTTGGAATTTCCCTTACCCACACTTTCCTTATTCCCAGCTTTATATAGTGAATGGCATCTTTTCTTACACTTAAAAGCTACCAACTTAAATAGAATCTCCTTATGCCATTCCTCCCACCAATTTGCTTGCTATTTGGCTCATAATTCCTTAGAGACACAGTTAACTCATTAATTAAGACTTAATTTGTGAGTTAATTACTATAAACGAGCTACAATACCCATAATCAAATGTTAGCTGTATTTATTTTAGAAAGTAAGTGGGTTATTAATGAGGGCCTAATAAACAAAATAAACAGTTGATTAAAACTTCCATGTTTATTTTTAAGTCTTTAGTGACTCCAGAAATCCTTCACTGATAGACAGTCATTGAACGTGGATTCATGTCCTTTTTTTTTTTGAGTTGGAGTCTCACTCTGTCGCCCATACTGGAGTACAGTGGCTGCTCCCGGCCACCACAGCCTCGACCTGCCGGACTCCAGCGATCCTTCCGCCTCAGCCTTCCAAGTAGCTGGAACTACAGGCACGCGCTACCACGCCCAGCTAATTTTTTATTTATTGTAGAAATGAGGTCTCGCCAAGTTGCCCAGGCGGGTCGCGAACCCGCGGGCTCAGGCATTCCACTCACCTCAGCCTCCCAAATGCGCGGGATTACAGGCTGAGCCACCGAGCCCGACTCATGTCCCTTTTCTAAAGGTTTACATGTAATATTCCACTTAAGCCTTACAAATCTATGTAATAAGAACTGTTATCTCCAGTTTCCCACTGAAAAGGCTGGGCACAGGGAAGTTATATGAAGGTCATAAAACTAATAAGTGACAAACTGGCTCAGAATAACTGGTCTGGCCACAGAACCCCTATTGTGCAGTAACTGGCTTGCCTGGTATGTAAAGCCCCTGACAGTTGCTTGTAGGAACCATCACCACCACAGACTGTAAGTCTGAGTCTTTGAAACATATTCTCAGTAGATGGGGTAGTATGTAAACTGATTGTTTAGTTGTCTTTATTAGTTCACATGGACTTAGGTTGAACCTGGAAGTTCTGCGGAGTTCTGTGTCCTTCATAGTGCCAACTTGTTGACCTCTTGTCCATTTCAGTTCTTGTTCCAGCAGCTGGGAATGTTGGTGTCCTTTGTGAAGAGCCACATCAGACCTTACATGGATGAAATAGTCACCCTTATGAGAGTGAGTAGATATTTACACTGTGACCTGTTCATTCATGTTGGGGTAGGGAATACCCAGAGGTAAGTTTGGATAACATGGGCATTTTTTTCATGGGTCACTGTAGAGCTGTTACGACCCAGGGGTAACAAGACAGCCCATGGGGTTTTGAGAGAGAAGAGGGCTGTTGTCCCAGGCTCCCAAGCTGCAAAAAACACAAGGTGGGAAGCCTGAAGAGAAATCCTGAAGTAATTGTTCTGCCAGAAAAGAGTTATTTGCCTCACACACAACAAAGCAGTTTTACCTTAATATCACAGCAGTACTGTTCTATTCCCAGAAAGCCCTCTTCCTTGCTGCTCATAAAAATGTGACCCAGCCAGCTCGGTGGCTCAGCCTATAATCCCAGTACTTTGGGAGGCCGAGGTGAGTGGATTGCCTGAGTCCGTGGATTTGAGACCCGCCTGGGCAACTTGCCGAGACCTCATCTCTACAATAAATCAAAAAAATTAGCCGGGTGTGATAGCGCGTGCCTGTAGTTCCAGCTACTTGGAAGGCTGAGGCAGAAAGATCGCTGGAGCCCAGCAAGTCGAGGCTGTGGTGGCTGGGAGCGTGCCACTGCACTCCAGTCTGGGCGACAGAGTGAGACTCCAACTCAAAAAAACAAAAACAAAAACGTGGCCTGAAGAAGGGATTGGGATTGGGTTTTCCTGGGACTGTTAAATATGATGGGTGCCCATCAGGCACTGAGGAGAAAGGTGATGCTTTGCCCTACTACCTCCAAAAGCATAAATGTCACCTTTTGACTACAGTGGCACATGAGAAAAGACTCAACTCCCAGGATTTTATAACATGAATTAAGCAGGTGCCAGAAAACACCCCATTGATGGCGATATCATTTTTCCCGTTGTTCTATATAAGATAAGTGTCTCTGTTGAGGAGGGTTGCTTTGCAGAGATAGTGTGTTCTCAAAGGGTTGGAGATAGTGTGTTCTCAAAGGGTTGGAAGATGATTTCGGTTCTTTCACACTGGACCCTTTTGTTAGGTCGGAGGAAGCAGCAGGACTGAAATCAAAATGGCTGGCTTCAAAAATGGAACTTCCCAGCACCTGGGTCTAAGAACTGTATAAGTAATAAAAAGCTGCTCTATTTCCTGACTCCTACCACAGAGGCCTCTGTATAAGAAAGAGCTAGGCAGAATGCTAAAGAGCCCGATAGCTGGTCCTGTGGCGAGGAAGGGCAAGGGAGGAAGCAGTGCACTCATGGCAGGAGGATAAAGTCATCTGTGACTCAGTCCCCCGGAAAAGACCAAACACAAGGATATGACATGACCATATCACAGTCATAACATGAATATGGCCAAAACAGGGATTTACGGCAGGGAGCCTCACACCTGCATACTACAGGTTTCATTTCACCCCAGGTAGAGAAGGTGCAACGGGGGCTCTTTGGCTATTGATCCTGGGCATTTTAATGAGCTCCCTCGAGCCCAGGAAGGAAATGGTCTTTGTGAACAGTGATCTAGCTGACATCCCTCAGTAGGCTGCCGGACTTCTTTGAGGTAGAGAAACCCCTGTTAGGAGCTGACAAGAATACAGTTGGGAGGTAGGCAGGCTCTCTCTAAAGAAGACAGAGTGTGATCTAAGGGAATGAACATCAGATAAACTGTGGAGGCCATGAAATCTGTGGTGTTTCTTTGGCAGCACTTTTTATCTAGAGAACATAGCTTTTTCAGAGAGAATACTTCTCTCCAAGTAGAGAAAAAGTAAGTCTTGCCAGCATCTTTGTATGATTTTTAATTTCTAAACCGTTATGCTTTTTTTTTTTAAGTTTTCAATCACAGTTTATTAGAGGAAGAAGGGGAAAAAGAAAGGGAGACATGCCAGAGCTGGCATGAGCGAAATAAGCTGCCCCATTATGCTTTTTAAAACATTTTTTGAAAATAAAAATACTTTATCTTTCTATAAAGCCTTTTATCCAAGGAGTTATTCATGTTTTTATTGGCTTCTACTTTGAACTGTTTAGGGGCCCCAAGAGTATTAGTATCCATGTGTTGCCATCATTTGTACAGTGTCTATTATCATTAAGTTTCCTACTCCAGACGATTTTTTATTTGTTTGAGTTGGGGTGTCATTCTGTTGCCCAGGCTAGAGTGCAGTAGTATGAGCACTGCTCTCTACAGCCTTGACCTTCTGGGCTCAGGTGTATGCTACCACACCTGGCTAAATTTTTAATTTTTTTGTAGAAACAAGATCTTGCTATGTTGCCTAGGCTGTTCTTGAACTCCTGGGCGCAAGCAATCCTCTAGCCTCAGCCTCCCAAGCTGCTGGGATTACAGGTGTGAGCCACTGTACCTGGCCTGGAAGTTTTAAAGAAGGTCGTAGGCAACTGTCTTTTTGTGTCGATTTAAAATGACAGCTTATCGTGGAGTCAATTTTTTGGACTAGTCTGCCTTGTAGTACCAAGGCAGGATCAGTGACCCATTGGCCAAGTTTTTGTTTTAGTAATGTATATAAAATATAATCATGTAAGTAAGAAAGTGGTCATTTTGTGGCACTGTCAAGCCTGATGCACAGTTTTTTGCAGGACAGATGTCAGATACTATCTAGCAGAGTCTAAATCCAGAAAATCTTGGTAACACTGAAGTCACCCTCTGGTAGAGATCAAGTGATACCAAAGCAAACACCGAACCACTTCAAAGCTCCTAGAATGACTTAGATTTAGTCATCTGTTAATTCAGTAAACAATGACTGATTCTCTGTGCTTGAATGGCTTGAATATTCCAGATGCTCAGATAGATTCTGGGACACTGAGATGAATTAGAGGTTTCTTGCCTCTAAATAGGCCACACCTACAGTCTAGAGGGAGAATGGCAAAGCAAGTTAAGTATCACAGGTGCTGGGGTAGAGTAGTATAATGGGACCCAAACTGGATCATGGAAGGACACGAAAGCCTGCATAGGAAACTTGAGGCTTGAGCCAGGCCTAGAAACACAGGGCTTAGCTGAGCGAGAAGTGGGGTTCTAGGCAAAGGAAGCAGCATGAGCAAAGCAAGAGGAATGAGGTGGCCTGGTACATCCGGAAGTGCAGTTTAACTTGTTCAGAATGGCTGTGATATAGGAGACAATAAGGGCTCTATGAGGGGAGGAGAGAGAGTAGCTCATCTTGGGGCAAACCATGTTTGCTACATTTTTGCTTTTCTGGCCATCTCAGTTCCTTGGTTCATATTTACGCAGAAGGGCAATGACTGGTTCTCTGTCTCTTCCCTCTTTGTAGGAATTCTGGGTCATGAACACCTCAATCCAGAGCACGATCATCCTTCTCATTGAGCAGATTGTGGTAGCCCTTGGGGGTGAATTTAAGCTCTACCTCCCCCAGCTGATCCCACACATGCTGCGCGTGTTCATGCATGACAATAGCCCAGGCCGCATAGTGTCCATCAAGGTGAGTAGCCTGGGTCTTCCTCCAGAGAGACTGTCAGCTTCCCTCAGAGACCCTGGATGATCAGCTAAAAGGGGAGAACTCTTTCTGAGTGACAGGTTCATTTCTACTCCACAAGACCAGATCCCAAGTATAGTAACACCTGATGCATGCAGTTTATAGAATGTCCATCATCCTCTCGATTATCCTTATGTTTTATATCCATTCACAGATTAATCTTGGTAAATGCTTTATCTCAGACCAGTTTTCTCTATTATCCAGCAACTGATTCATTATCAGTTGAAATAAGCACAGAGAAGGCAAAGTAATATGTAAGCAATTAAAATGAAGGAGGAAAAGTGCGACCAAGAAAATGTGGTTCAAGGCCACTTAATAAAGGTTTTTCTGAGTTCCCACAAAATTTTGAACAATCCACACCAGCACCCTGTCCATGTCCTGAGATGCTTGATACCTGACTGCCTTTGCTCATTGCTCTGCTTTTGCTCCTTTTGCAGTTGTTGGCTGCAATCCAGCTGTTTGGTGCTAACTTGGATGACTATCTGCATTTGCTGTTGCCTCCTATTGTGAAGTTGTTTGATGCCCCTGAAGTGCCATTGCCATCACGAAAGTAAGCACCTGCCCTCTGGGACTGACAATCATGAGACTTTGAATGCTATCTTTCTACTTTTTGTTATTTTAACTCCCATTATTTCAGTCCAGAAATGTCCCCAGTTTATGGAAATCTTAACTGTCCCCATCCCACTGGAATAAATGTTGGGTCCATGTCACCCAAAATACCTCAGAAACCATTTATTCCCATTCCTTCGGTGGTGATTCTTAAGGTAATCCCCAGCTGCTACTTTGACTTTGAGATTATATGTTAGCAATTACTATATGTTAGCAATTGTTGCAGGGCAGCGCTAGAAACTGTAGACCGCCTGACGGAGTCCTTGGATTTCACTGACTATGCCTCCCGGATCATTCACCCTATTGTTCGAACACTAGATCAGAGCCCAGAGCTGCGCACCACAGCCATGGACACATTGTCTTCACTTGTCTTTCAGTTGGGAAAGAAGGTAAGTTGAGTTCTGAAGGAACATGTGGCCTTCTGCCTCATGTGGGAAGAAGCTTTGTGAGCTACTCCATTTGGCAATCTAAGGTGTCAAATACTGTCAGAGAACATGGGATTGGGATTGTTTGCTTTTTTTCCTTCATTTGTTCAGCAAACATTTTTTGAGCCACCTGTGTGGGCTAAGTGCTATTCTGGGGATAATATAGTAAACAGAATAAAATCCTTCCTCTGATAGAACCTCCATTCCAATGAAGCAAAGCAAATATACTCAATTTGTCTCATAAGGGTGAGGGATGGAAGTGGGGAGAAATGCCGTTTATTTAGGATAGACAGGAAAGACCTCTGATTAGCTGGCATCTGAGCAGAGACCTAAATATGATAAAGACTCAATCCCAGAGAGTTGGATGCAAGCAGAAGGAATAGCATATGCAAAGGTTGAGGTGGCAGCTTGCTTGAAGAGATCGGGGCACAGCAGGAGAGCTGTGTACCTTCAGAGGAGTGAGCAAGGGGCGGCATTCTTGGAGTTGAAGTGATGCAGAGGCATAGAGACTGGAGACTAGATCTTGCACGCCAGGGGTTCTCAAAATATGACTCCTGGGCAAGCAATATGAGTACCTACATACCTGAGAACTGGTTAGAAATGCACGTTCCTGGGCCTCCCCTCAGACCTACTGAATGAGAAATTCTGGCTGTGAAGCCCAGCACTCTGGTTTCATGAGTCCTCCAGATGATTCCAGTGTCCACTGAAATTTGCAAATCACTGCTGTGGGCCATTGTAAGTACTTCAGCTTTTACTCTGAGCACAACTGGAAGTCATTGGTGGATTTGGAACACAGGAAAAATGTGATCTCTCTTAATATTTTAAAATAATGCAGCTCAATGCTGTATGGAAAAGTAGGCTGTGGAGGCAAGGGCAGAAGCAGAGAGCTGTTAAGAGATCATCACAGATCAAGACAGTGGGGACTTGGACTAAGATGATAGCAGAGGGTGGCAAAAAGGGATTCTGAACACCACAGAGCTAGCTGTAGACCCAGAAGCAATGGCTGTCATGTGGTTGTGGTCATATTATTTTCTCCACTTCTTTCTTCTCTCCAAAATAGTGGTTTCTGATCTCTTCCCCCTTTTGTTACAGTACCAAATTTTCATTCCAATGGTGAATAAAGTTCTGGTACGTCACCGAATCAACCATCAGCGCTATGATGTGCTCATCTGCAGGATTGTTAAGGTGAACTGCACTTTCTCTTTTGAAGTCCCCCTTGACTTTTTTTTGGTATTCTTGTAATCTTAGCTGTGGGAGTCTATCCAGCTTTTTAGCTCTAAACTAGGATTGGCAACTTTGTTTCAGCTTTGTAGGCTATGTGGTCTCTTTTGCAACTGTTTGACTTGCCACTGCAGCCTGAAAGCAGCCATGTGTTGTTGTAGATGATAAGCCTGGCTGTGTTTCAACAGAACGTTATTTATGGACACTGAAATTTTATTCTCACATGATCCTTATGTGTTGCAAAATATCAATCTTACTTTTGATTTTTTTTTCAACAATTTAAAGGTATAAAAACCATTCTTAGCTCTTGAGCTATACAAAAACAGACTGTGGTGGTACGGGGGGCTGTTTGCCACCTTTGCTCTAAACACTTCATCAGTTTTGTTTGTTTTGAGTTGGGGGTCTCACTCTGTCACCCAGGCTGGAGTGCAGTGACGCAGTCATGGCTCACTGCAGCACTGACCTCCTGGGCGCAGGCAGTCCTTCCATCTCAGCCTCCCAAGTAGCTGGGACTATAGGCACATGCCACCATGTCTGGCTCATTTTAAAATTTTTTCTAGAGACGTAGTTTCACTATGTTGCCTAGGCTGGTCTTGAACTCCTGGGCTCAAGCAGTCCTCCCACCTTGGCGTCCCAAAGTCCTGAGATTACAGGCATGAACCACTGTGCCTGGCTCATTGCTTGGTTTGTTTTTGTTTTTGTTTTTGAGTCAGAGTCTCTGTCACCCAGGCTGGAGTGGTGCAGTGGCATAGTCACAGCCACCGTAGTCTCAACTTGCTGGGCTCAGGTGATCCTCCCACTTCAGTCTTCCAAGTAGCTGTAACTACAAGCATGTGCCACCACACTTGGATAATTTATTTATTTACTTATTTATTTTTTTGAGTTGGAGTCTCACTCTGTCACCCAGACTGGAGTGCAGTGGCCGCTCCCGGCCACCGCAGCCTCGACCTGCTGGGCTCCGATGATCCTTCCACCTCAGCCTTCCAAGTAGCTGGAACTACAGGCGCATGCTACCACGCCCGGCTAATTTTTGATTTGTTGTAGAGATGAGGTCTCGTCAAGTTGCCCAGGCGGGTCTTCTTATTTATTTATTGTAGAGACGGGTGGGGGGAAGACGGGTGGGGGTGTGTGTGTGTGTGTGTGTGTGTGTGTGTGTGTGTGTGTGTCTTGCCATGTTGCCCAGGCTGGTCTCGAACTCCTGGACTCAGACAATCTTCTCACCTCCACCTCCCAAAGTGCTGGGATTACGGGCGTGAGCCACTGCACCTGGGCTTCGTTGGTTTTTTTCATTGCTCACAATTGTTTATATTTGCTAGTTGCATGGTTGCTTGCTCATACTAAGTCAGTGTTTGCCAGTGACCAGCAAAGACTGGTCTACAGTGGGAGATTCAGCCCAGCTGTGGTTTATTTTGTCCATACATACAACTTTTTGCTTGTTAATTACAGCTCTTCCAGAAAGCCTATACCTCCCAAGGTTTAAGGATGTTTTCTAAACCAGGAACATTTAGTGGAGCTGCAGGTGTTTTCTCTAAATCTGTGGTTGCAGGGATACACCCTTGCTGATGAAGAGGAGGACCCTTTGATTTACCAGCATCGAATGCTTAGGAGTGGCCAAGGGGATGCATTGGCCAGTGGACCAGTAGAAACGGGCCCCATGAAGAAACTGCATGTCAGCACCATCAACCTCCAAAAGGCAAGTCCATTGTTTCCAGGGCACTGAGGAAGGAGAACTCCGCTCTGGCGAGTTCAAACATTCAGTGGTTGCTACCTGCACCTTAAACCAACCCCAAACCAGCCCAAGTGTTTTTTCAAAAATCTAGTTAGCAGAAACTAGGTTGTTTTGTCTTTTTCCAGGTGTCTGGATTATAATTTTTTTAATAGAGAATAAGTAGAGAATAAGGTATCCTTTTGTGCTCCCTTGAACTTTGATAATAGAATCTTTGTTGCAAATAACATGCTCTTTTTTTTTTTTTTTTTTTTGAGTTGGAGTCTCACTGTCACCCAGACTGGAGTGCAGTGGCCACTCCCGGCCACCACAGTCTCAACCGGCTGGGCTCTGGCGATCCTTCCGCCTCAGCCTTCCGAGTAGCCAGAATTACAGGCGCATGCTACCACGCCCAGCTAATTTTTTGATTTATTGTAGAGATGAGATCTCACCTGCCCAGGCGGGTCTCGAACCCGCGGGCTCAGGCAATCCACTCACCTCAGCCTCCCAAAGGTGCGGGATTACAGGCTGAGCCACCGAGCCCAGCTAACATGCTCATTTTTTACCTGACTGGTGAGCCCCTTCGTTGGCACTGAGACTACTAGAGACTCTTAAATAAAGCTGTGCTTTTTTACACTTCTCAAACTCATTGGACTTATCAGTTTCTGGGGATCTTCTTAAAATATTTATTCTGATGCATGTGGTCTGAGGTAGGGCCTGATATTCTGCGTTTCTGACAAGCTACGAGGTAATATGATGCTATTGGTTCACACTTTGAGTAGTGAGGTTTTTTCCTTTCCTTCTTTTCTTTCTTTTCTTCCCCCGCCCCTTCTTCTCTTTCTTCCTTTTAGAGATAGGGGTCTCACTATGTTACCCAGGCTGATCTCGAACTCCAAGTCTCAAGCAATCCTCCTGCCTTGGCCTCCCTAAGTGCTGGGATTACAGGCATGAGCCACTGCACCCAGCCATGTAGCAAGGTTTTAGATCCTTGCAAGTGATTACTGAATTCTCTCTGCTGACCAGAGCCTGGAATGTGATCAGCTTCCCCGTGTGCCTCCAGCTGTCCACCTAACAAACAGGCAGTTTCAGAACAACTCTAATGAATCTGAGCAGAATGATCATGGGTATGGGTACTTCACTGACTCTTTAATACATATACCATGTCCCTTTTTTTTCACACTTTGCACTCTTTGTTCATGTCTCTGGTGACTGTCAGCAGCTTCTGGTTTGGATTTCAGCATGGTTTTATTCTTCATCTGGCAGCAGCTGACTCACGGCAGCTGCACTCTGTTTAGCAGCAGATAGAGGTAAAGAGCTGGGCAGGTGTGTCGCAGCCGTCTTGTTCTCCTTTTGTGGCCAAGCCTATGAGGATTTGAACACAGCCTTGTGTGTGTGTATGTGTGCTCACACCAGCTTCAGAACACTGGGGTTTATTACTGACTGATGTGTCAGAATCTTTAGCCACACGAACAGCTGTCAGGTGATAACTACTGAGAATGTTTGCTGACTCTAGATGGAGATGATAAAATACTCCCGGGTCAGGAGTGATGCTGCTTTCCCTCTGGGAATTTTGTAACTGCTAGCCTGAGACTTCAGGAGGAAATCTCTTCATCAGTCTCCTGGCATTCCCAGGCAGTTATTGAGGCCACCCTGCTGACACCTCACACTTGGAGGAGGGGCTGGCAAGGAAGCCAAATGCACATTTCCACCCAGATGTTTTCAGCCTGACTAGGTTCAGAATGTCCTTCCAGCCAGGCAGCTCTCCACCCTGCTTTAGAGCTTTGTTCTCTCTATTAGGACATTCCCCAGTAAGCTAGTTTGATTCCAGGAAGTTTTGCATTCTACTCAGTGGAAAAAATAAGATTAAACCTTGCCAAACAGACAAAAGACAGACTCTGTAGTTTATCTCACCTGAGAGAACAGATCAAATTCAGAAACTCTAAGGAAAATCTTATACAGCTGACTCTTGGATTCATTTCATTAAAAAGTAAATTATGCTTCCACGTAATCAGTAATAATAATTAGGGATTGGTATATTTATCAGTTTTAACTAACTTTCAAAATAACAATTTGCTGCCTCAATCACCATTCTATTGGCTATGCTAATAGAGTATTTACATAACTCAAAAGACATAAAAAAATTATATATACCTCTAGAGTGCCTTCCAGAATTTGCAGCAACTTTACTGTGTCATGACCATCTATTCAGGCTTACCTTTCCAATGAATAAGCTGGCATTCCATGAACATGTACCAGCATCACCAGGTGAGGCAGCCAGCAGCAGGTGGATGGCAAGAAAGAACTAGCTGGTGTTTACACAGTTATTACAGAACCTGAAGAACTGAGATTAGATTACATTTTAAAGGGCAGAGGATAAGGTCCACATGGGTGATATGGCCTATTTGATAAATTAAGGGCCAGACATGATGGCTGATGTCTATAATTCCAGCATTTTGAGAGTCTGGAGTGGTAAGATTCTTTGAGCCCAGGAGTTCAAGACCAGCCTAGGTAACATAGTGAGACCCTACCGCTATAAAAATTAAAATTAAAATCAGCCAGCTGTAATGGCATGCACCGGTAGTCTCAGCTACTTGGGAGGCTGAAGTAGGAGGATTCCTTGATCCCAGGACTTTGAGGCTGTGAATATACCACTGTATTCCTGGCTGAGTAACAGAGCAAGACCCCCTTTCAAAAAAAAATAAGGCTGGGCACAGTGGCTCACGCCTATAATCCCAGCACTTTGGGAGGCTGAGGTGAGAGGATTGCCTGAGCCTACAGGTTCAAGACCAGCCTGGGCAACTTGTTGAGACCTCATCCCTACAATAAGTCAAGAAAAATTAGTTGGGTGTTATGGCACATGCCTAGGGTTCCAGCTACTTGGAAAGCTGAGGTGGAAAGATCATCTGAGCCCAAGCAGGTCGAAGCTGTGGTGGTCATGAGCGTTCCACTGCCCTCTAGCCTGTGCGACAGAGTAAGACTCCAACTCAAAAAATAATAATAAAATAAAAAGAAAAAAAGGGATAAATTACTGTGACTTTTTTTTCCCCAAAGACCTTTTTACTGCAATTTATCAAATAGTAACAAGAAGTTATCTGTTGAATACTTTTCATATGTCAGGCACTGTCATGGAGCACTTTGTGTATATTAACTCATTTAATCTCGTGATAACCCCATGACTTAGGTGCTCTCATTGCTGCCCTCATCTTATAGATGTGAACCTTGAGGCACTGAACGGTGAAGGAATTTGCCCAATGTCAGCTAGTCAGTGGTGGAACCAGGATAGGACCTGGGTAGCATGACTCCAGCACTCATTCTCTTGACCACTGTGCTGAGTTGTCTCTACCTTACCCAGGCCCACCTCACATCATTAGGGGGTGAAAGAAACTAGCAATCCTACCTTGTTCATGTTCACCTTTTAAAAAGTGCTATGTAGCCGGGCTCGGTGGCTCAGCCTGTAATCCCACGCCTTTGGGAGGCTGAGATGAGTGGATTGCCTGAGCCTGCGCGTTCGAGACCCGCCTGGGCAGGC
>NW_007256301.1:373830-407883 GCF_000164805.1 Carlito syrichta
TCAAAAAAAAAAAAAAAAAAGGTGCTATGTAAAACAGCACAGCTGTGCACAGATTCATCATGTAGGTAAGAAACCAAAAATCTATGAACAGAAAAAGACTTAATGTTCCCATTTCACCCAACAGAACAAAGTCTAAAAGCCAAGTCTTGTTACCTAATCTCACTCTTCCTTCTCTCTCAGGACTTCTTACGGTATGACCAGTGATAATTATTTAGTCTGTCTCTTGTAGCATCTCTACTTCAATCTTTGATATAGAACAATGGTTTAAGTAATGCTTCTTATTGGTACCTCATCAGAATCAAGAGCAAACCTCCAGTGTATTCCAGGGAGAAGGAGATAACTGAGTCATTAATGATTAGGTGGTGTAGCACACTGGGGTCCTTTCATACCCTGATCACTTCACTCGTCCAGAGTTGGGAAACTTTTGTTCTAAGCTTATACGATTTTCTCAGTTTGGGGAGGACTGACATGTCTGTTCTGCTAGAAAAATCTTTGAAGAGCATGGTTTCAAAGTTAGGAATTTAGTGTAATTAGGACTAGACTAGTTCAAATATGTGTCATTTTGACAATAAGAGCAATCATTTTTTTTGCTCATTTATTCCAGCTAGGCCCTTTAGATACCTTATCCCCACATGAGAAAGTCTGAGGCTCAGATTCAACATAATTTCCCAGGGTGTTACAGCTGCTGAATGGCAGAGCCAGGATCCCAGCCAGATGTTTCCAACTTTAGAGAAATAGGTGCACATGTATGTACACACACAGCACTAACTTTGTATCAAGCACTGTTTTAAATTCATTAAATTTTGTGGATTAATCCTTAAAGCACCCTAGGAAGCAGAAACTGTCATCTTTTTTTACTGATGAGGAAACTGAGGCACAGAGGAGTTAAATAACTTACCAAAGATCAGAGAGCCAGTAAGTTGCATCACTGGGATTTGAACTCAGACCAGTGAGTCCCGAGTGTGGCTGTTGACCACTGCACTTTGTTGCCCTCTTCAGAATCCCAGTCTTTCCACCCACCTGCCTAAGCTGCTTCTGGTAGTAACTTGATGCTTGGAGAGTTCAGAGTTTTGAGGAAAGTTGGCGGGGTAAACCAAGAGTAGAAATTAAATCCATTCAACTCTTTTTTCTTATTCTGTCACAATGCCATGTGCTGTGGGCTCACTGCTCACCTGATTGTGACGTGATCCATGATGGTGTGAACCTGAGCATTTCCCCCTTTCTGAGTGACTCTGTGGTCAGATGAGCCAGTGCCTAATGCAGAGCACTAACTACCTTCACGTACCACTCGAGGCCCTCAGCCTTTGCTGAATGCACCCTGAGGATACCAGTCTTATACATTCTGGTTCTGTAGCACTCTCTGCTTTGCTCAGGATCCAGCACAAATGATTTGTAAAACAGGCTTTTTCTATATTATGGTGTTTTCCAGAGGTTGCTATTCTTGCCTTATGGCTTTTAATTAAATATTACTCTTCTGAATTTGTGCCCTGGAGAAATTTTATCATGAGTGGTATAATTTTATAAATCGAGAAGTAGAATAATCATTAAATAGATGAGAGCCCTTTACAAGTGGCCCTTGAAGCTGATGGTTTTTCCTTATTGCCTGTGGGATTACAGGCCTGGGGAGCTGCCAGAAGGGTTTCCAAAGATGACTGGCTGGAATGGCTGAGACGACTGAGCCTAGAGCTGCTGAAGGACTCCTCATCACCCTCCCTACGTTCCTGCTGGGCTCTGGCACAGGCCTACAACCCCATGGCCAGGTATGGTGAGTCAGGGCTCCCTTCTGCCCAGCTTCAGATTGGAATGGACAAGATCAGCACATAGAAAACCATATATACACATTGCTGGGCACGGTGGCTCAAGCCTGTAATCCCAGCACTTTGGGAGGCTGAAGCAAGAGGATTGCCTGAACCCAGGGGTTCGAGACCAGCCTGGGCAACTTGGCAAGACCTCATCTCTACAATAAATAAAAAAATTAGCCAGACATGGTAGCATGTGCCTATAGTCCCAGCTAATTGGAAGGCTGAGTTAGAGGGATCACTTGAGCCCAGCAGGTCGAAGCTGTAGTGGCTGTGAGCGTGTCACTGCACTCTGCCTGGGTGACAGAGTGGGACTCTGACTCAAAAAAAAAAAAAAAGAAGAAAACCATATATACACATTAGGTTTTTTGGGTTGTTTTTTTTTTTTTCAGTTGGAGTCTCTCTCTGTCGCCCAGACTGGAGTGCAGTGGCCGCTCCTGGCCACCGCAACCTCGACCTGCTGGGCTCCGGCGATCCTTCCGCCTCAGCCTTCCAAGTAACTGGAACTACAGACACACGCTACCGCGCCTGGCTAATTTATTGTAGAGATGAGGTCTCGCCAAGTTGTCCAAGCGGGTCTCGAACCCACGGGATCAGGCAAGCCACTCACCTCAGCCTCCCAAAGAGCGGGATTATAAGCTGAGCCACCGAGCCCAGCTTATACACATTAGTTTTATTAGGGGTAATAGTAAAAGGGCTAATATTTTTAATTGTGCTAACTTGTGGGACAAAAAGAAAGAAAAAGATAAATTAAACAAGCTCTTATTACAGGAGAAGCATTCATCTTAATCTTGCTAGTAGATCATAAATAAATTCCTTTCCTTCATAGATTTAGGTTCAGAATTTTAATTACAAAGTTATTTACAACTCTGAAAGCAGATATGTAATAGCTGAATGTAACATATTCCCAATAATAATATTGTAATTACTTATTGCTTCCTTACACCACAAAATTTAGTGGTCTGAAACAACAACAGTCATTTCTTTTGCTCATGAATCCACAATTTGGATTTATGGAGACAGATTGACTCTGCTCCACATGGTGTCAGCAGGGCTGTTTTAACTGGGGCTGGACGGAAAAACCACTTTCAAGAGGGCTTGCTGCATCTGGCAAGGTGGGACTGAATCTCAACTAGGAATTCATCTCCAGCTGGGGCTTTGGTTCCTCCCCACCTAGGTCATTACATGTGTTGTTTAGGCTTTCTCAGAAGGTGGCTGGGTTCAGGAGTAAGTGCTCAAAGACAACAAGGTAGAAGAGCACTGCATTTTTATGATCAAACCTTGGACATCACATAGTTTCACTTCAGCCTTACTCTGTTGTTCAGGGCACTCACAAAACCACTCAGGCTCAAGGGAAGGAGACATTCTAAAAGGGTGAATGGAACAGGAAATACTGTTGAAACCATCTTTGGAAAGTAGAGTTTGCCATAAAAAAGTACTCTTTTAAATAATAATAAATATTAAACAGCTATTAAAATTTTGTATGTGAAAGATATATAGCATAATGTAAATTTTTAAAAATTGAACACGCAATGATTTTCAAATATATTATATATATATATATATATATATATATAGGCTAAAGGTTAGAAAGTAATTTAGCAGTAGTTTTCACTAAGCTGGAAAATTTGGGTGGTTATTTTCTTCTTTATTCTCTTTTTTTCCAGATTTTCAACAATGGATATTTATTATTTATAACAAGGCATAAAATGGAGATTTAATTAATAAGCAGTCCTTCTCAATAGCAAGAAGTAAAAAGCAAAGCATTTTATTTCACTTTTATCAACACAGCTGGCTTGCTATAATGAAGTAAATGTGGTAGGAGTAGTGAAGGTCCCTGAGACTCTGGCTTTGATACCATGATTTGATTTCTTTCGAGTATTTTTTTTTTCTTTTGAGTTGGAGTCTCACTCTGTGCCCAGGTTGGAGTGGCACACTCACGGCCACCAGAGTTTCGACTTACTGGGCTCAGGCAACCCTTCTACCTCAGCCTTCCAAGTAGCTGGAACTACAGGCGCACGCCACCATGCCCAGCTAATTTTTTTAAAGAATTTATTTATTGTAGAGATGAGTTCTTGCCATGTTCCTCAGGCAGGTCTTGAACCCCTGAGCTCAGGCAATCCTCTCACCTCCGCCTCCCAAAGTGCTGGGATTCCAGGCATGAGCCACAATGCTTTAAAAATAGTTTCTAGGACTTCCCTGTTTCCATTAGTATGCAGATTTCATATGCTTAGTTAACATAATGTACTTCTGCCCAAGTCATCTCTGAGCACATTTTGATCCAAAAGAGGCTTTTGAATACACGTATGTGTTTATCCCTTTAGTCCCTAATATGTTCATTTGTTTATTCCTTTAGTCCCTAATATGTTCATTGTGGCCTCTGTGCTATATCAGGAAAGCTTATTTTTATATATATCCAAAGGCCAGGCATGGTGGCTCACACCTGTAATTCCAACATTTTGGGATGCTGAGGCAGGAGGATCACTTGAGGCCAGGAGTTTGAGACCAGCCTGGGCAATATAGAGAGACCTTGTCTCTACAAAAAATAGATGAGCCAGGTATGGTGGCGCATGCCTGTAGTCCTAGTTACTCAGGAGGCTGAGGTGGGAGGATCACTCTTGAGCCCAGCAGTTGGAGGCTGCACTCCAACCTAGGTGTCAGAATTGGGACACTGTCTTCAAAAAAAAAAAATACTTGAAAGAAATCAAATTTTTTAGTTGGCGTCTCACTCCATTGCCCAGGTTGGAGTGCAGTGGCACACTCATGGCCACCCCAGTGTCAACCTGCTAGGCTCTGGGGATCTTTCCGCCTCAGCCTTCCAAGTAACCAGAACTACAGGCGCATACTACCATGCCCGTCTAATTTTTTTATTTATTGTAGAGACAAGATCTCACCAAGCTGCCCAGGCTGGTTTCGAACCCATGGGTTCAGGCAGTCCACTTGCCTCAGCCTCCGAAAGTGCTGGAATTTTTTTTGGTTGAGCCACCAAGCCTAGCCAAAAAAAAAAAAAAAATTTTACACAGGATTTCTTTTTATTTTCATGATATTCTTGGAATTTCAAATTTTGGTTTTTTTCTATCAGATTCTAAAATTATACACATTGGTCTTACTTAACCTGTTAATATGTAACAAGATATAGAGACATCAAATGCTAAATCCATTCATTCTAGGCATATCCTGTCTTTTCTTTTTGAGTTAGAGTCTCACTCTGTCACCCAGACTGGAGTGCAGTGGCCGCTCCTGGCCACTGTAGCCTCAACCTGCTGGGTTCCAGCGATCCTTCCGCCTCAGCCTTCCAAGTAGTTGGAAATACAGGCGCGCGCTACCATGCCCGGCTAATTTTTTGATTTATTGTAGAGATGAGGTCTTGCCAAGTTGCCCAGGTGGGTCTCAAACCCGGGGGCTCAGGCAATCCACTCACCTCAGCCTCCCAAGGCATGGGATTACAGGCTGAGCCACCGAACCCGGCTCATATCCTGTCTTTTGTTTTGTTTTGTTTTTTTGAGTTGGAGTCTCACTCTGTCACCCAGACTGGAGTGCAGTGGCCGCTCCCGGCCACCGCAGCCTCAACCTGCTGGACTCCGGCGATCCTTCCGCCTCAGCCTTCCAAGTAGCCGGAATTACAGGCATGCGCTACCACACCTGGCTGATTTTTTGATTTATTGTAGAGATGAAGTCTCGCTGCCCAGGCGGGTCTCGAACCCACAGGCTCAGGCAATCCACTCACCTCAGCCTCCCAAAGGCGTGGGATTACAGGCTGAGTCACCGAGCCCGGCATATCCTGTCTTTTCTAACTCCCCTGCCCTACATTCCCCAAAAAAGTGAGGGATAGGATTAAAGTTAGATGTCAGAGATGGCAAATATGTCCATGCCTGTGGTGTTGTGGTGATGTCAAGTAATTGTAGTAATCTTGGATATGGTACCTCTAGTCCCAGGTTTTTGTTAGGCCCCAGCTGTTAGAGATTGACTCAGAGAATCTTTTAAGACTTAATGGATTTGGATTCTATTTGCTAATGCTTCTAGTTTAAGTCCCGTTGTAATTTTTTATGATCATTCAACTAAATTCTGATTGTATTTGGAAAGCATTAGTAGATGCTGTCTTTGCCATTTCTGATCTTAGGCATTTGGACTTTGTCCAAGAAACATCCCAAGAATCATTTGAGGATTATTATTTTCTTAATCTGTCAGTGCCATCTTCTATGTTAGAAATCCCCTTTGTGTTCATCTCTTCCAGTGAAGAGAAATGATGCAAAAACTGCCAAGAAGTATTCTTGTAGAGACAAGTGTCTTTTCTCTATTCTTCTCTCCCCACGTCCCCACAGTCTCTTCTCACAGTTCTCTGTATATCACAGTATCTGTGACTGTTCTATAAAATATAGTAGTCACTAGCCATGTGTTAATAAAATTCAAAATTCAGTTCCTCGGTTGTACTTGCCACAGTTCAAGTGCCTAAGGACCAAGGACTACCATATTGGATAGGAATGATAGACAGCATTTCCAGCAAGTTCTCTTGTACAACACTGGTATGTATAACCAAAATCACTGATGCCAGAAGCAGATGAATAGGTGCGATTTGGGGGCACCAGGCAGAGGCATGAGAGGTGTCTCCAACATCGTTCTCTCTTCTCTGCCTTCAGGGATCTCTTCAACGCTGCATTTGTGTCCTGCTGGTCTGAACTGAACGAAGACCAGCAAGATGAGCTTATTAGAAGCATCGAGTTGGCCCTCACCTCACAAGACATCGCTGAAGTTACACAAACGCTCTTAAATTTGGCTGAATTCATGGAACACAGTGACAAGGTGATACTTCTCCCCACTGCCCAGATGGAGGCTGACGAGAAGCAGCTGGTGGGAGGGGCGAAGCATCTGTGCAGCTCTCTCTTGTTTGGCCTTCTGCCATCTTCCTATGCTGTGGGGTTTTGTTCTTCTCTAGGGTCCCCTGCCACTGAGAGACGACAATGGCATTGTTCTGCTGGGGGAGAGAGCTGCCAAGTGCCGAGCATATGCCAAAGCACTACACTACAAAGAACTGGAGTTCCAGAAAGGTCCCACCCCCGCCATTCTAGAGTCTCTCATCAGGTAGGCTGTAAACCCTTTTCAATTGCTGCCCTCATCCAGAATGACCTCCCTTCTCCCCTGCTGGGTACCACTTCACTGGAGTCACTCAGAGACTTCTACTCTGTGAAATCCGCCACTGGGTCTGGCCAGCACTGGCCAGCACGTTTAAGTGACATGTGATTGCAGATGGCTCTTCCCAGGAATTTAGCCATTAATTGTCATTTCTGTTGACCTTTACCACCTGTGCTCCTGTTTTCCAACCTATGCTTTCTTGTCCCAATGAAATTAGTTTAGAAGCAGTTTTGTGGCTATGACAGCTTAGGGTTTATGTCTGCTTGAGTGAGTGCTTTCAGGGCTGGAGTAGGATGTACTGGTTCCTGAGCTTCAAAGACAGGGTGGAGTTTTATTGACTAAATGTATCAATGCCCAAGTCTTCCTTCTCTGGAGTTTTATTTACATAAAAGGCAGAGCATAGTCTGAGATCTGGAGGGCTTTTCCAATTTGGTCATGTTCTTTCCTCTCATGAAATGGTTTTGAATCTTCTGGGTATGGAAAAAATGGGTTGTTTAATAAATTTTCTGCTGTTAGGAAATTACAAGCAGTTGGAAACATTGGGCCCAGCTCCTAGACAATTGTTCACTCCCCCTAATGATTACAAGAATATCAAATCTGGGATCTAATTATCTTCATATAAATGCTGACATGGTTGGATCATTTCATAACACATAGTTCAGGAGAAATCATCCAACTAGTAAGTTCCTCCATCATGGCTGACAGCCTCTGTGTGTAGTGCCTTCTTCATTTGAGAGGGTAATCAAATAGCCAGGTTCTCTGCTAGCTCTGCTTTTGAGCACATATTAAAAAGCATTCCTTTAAACATTTAAAAGAGTGACCCACAAGGTAGAAACAGAATCTTGTTTCTGCCTAAATCAATTGGACCTTGAGAGAATGTTGATTTCTAAAATACCATATACAGCCGGGCTCGGTGGCTTAGCCTGTAATCTCGCGCCTTTGGGAGGTTGAGGTGAGTGGATTGCCTGAGCCCGCAGGTTTGAGACCCGCCTGGGGAACTTGACGAGACCTCATCTCTACAATAAATAAAAAAAAATTAGCCGGGCGTGGTAGCGTGCACCTGTAGTTCCAGCTACTTGGAAGACTGAGGCGGAAGGATCACCGGAGCCCAGCAGGTCGAGGCTGCAGTGACCGGGAGCGGCCACTGCACTCTAGTCTGGGTGACAGAGTGAGACTCCAACTCAAAAAAAAAAAACCTAAAATAAAATAAAAATTAAAAAATTAAAAATACCATATACATATAAGAGCAGTTATAAATATGCCATCCTATGAGGCATGCTTTAGTTTCAAATCAGGCACTGTAAATGTGAAAACCCACATTTCTCCCTCTTATCTCTGGCATAGGTAATGCAGTCTCACATAATAACTAATAGAAAATCTGGTAACTGAATATGATAACTTTAAGGTCAAATAAACTCATTTTGCTTATTAATTTCCTTGCTAACCTTTTTCTTTTTGAGACCTCTCTGAAACCTGCCCCATTCCACCCTTTGTTTTTTCCTCATATTTGAGGTAATCGTAGAAACATTAATGTTTATGCAGATTTGTAGTAGTAGAAAGGTATAGTCAGAGGCCTGGAAAAATGCTCAAGGAGGTCATTTACCTTCTGAAGTGGATATAATTGAAAGTGAGTCCTCAGAATTCCCTGCAGATTGGCCTTGGCTTTCTTTTTTTTTTGAATTGGAGTCTCACTCTGTTGCCCAGACTGGAGGCAGTGGCACGCTCCTAGTCACCACAGCCTCAACCTGCTGGGCTCTGACGATCCTTCCGCCTCAGCCTTCCAAGTAGCTGGAACTACAGGCGCGTGCTACCACGCTCAGCTAATTTTTTTGATTTATTGTAGAGATGAGGTCTCGCCAAGTTGCCCAGGCGGGTCTCAAGCCTGTGGGCTCAGGCAATTCACTCACCTTGGCCTCCCAAAGTAAGGGATTACAGACTGAGCCACCAAGCCCGGCCAGCCTTGGCTTTTTATAAAATTCTGTTCTGGGGGAATGCCAGCACTGCCGGCTCCTCAGGCTGCTCCAGTCAAGTCAACTTGGCTTGCGTTTCTGTCTCCCTTCTACTGGTCTCCTGTATATTCCCAATACCTTGCAGTTTTTACTTCTGATTTTCTAAACCCTGTTGTGGTGTTATGCCATCATCTTCACTGAAGAAAGTTTTAAGAAACAACCTTAGATGAGGCTGCTGCTAAGCAGGTTGCTCATACTACTCCCAGTCCTGTGAGTGAGCCTCCTAGAGACTCTGCATGGTCAGACCACTGGTGCTCGTGTGTCCCTAAGCTACGTCTGTTCTTGGGATGTTACTTTTCAGTAAGAGACTTGAATTCCTTTCCTCACAGTGCCTCAGAGCAAAATTCCTGGTCCACCTCTAACAAATTAGACATCTTACTTGATTTGACTACTGACTCTGGCTCCCAGCTTTATTTTCTTTTTCCTACTCTCATTTTCCCTTCACCAATTTGTCTACTTTTTTAGAGCTTATTGTAATATATATATACTTGGGTCAACTGCCTTAAATTCCTTTTGAAACAATCAAGATAGTCCTGCACAAAAACATCTTTGTATAGCTGTTTCTTATTTTTTTTGTTACTGTTTTAAAAATCTGTGTTCTACTGACAATGTTGTTCTCTTGCCAACACAATCTGTTAACTTTTTTTTTTTGCCTATCTGCTCCAGAACAAATTAAATCTCATGTGTAATTCTCAAACCAAGACTAACATTGAGATAGTATAAACTAGTTTGTTGTTGTTGTTTTTGAGTTGGGGTCTCACTCTGTTTCCCAGGTTGGAGTACAGTGACACACTCCACAGCCACTGCAGCCGCAACCTGCTGGGCTCAGGTGATCCTTCTACCTCAGCCTTCCAAGTAGCTGGAACTACAGGCACACGCCACCATGCCCAGCTAATTTTTTGATTTATGGTAGAGATGAGGTCTCGCCTAGTTGCCCAGGCTTGTCCCGAGCCTGTGGTCTCAGGCAGTCCTCTCACCTCAGCCTCCCAAAGTACTGGGATTATAGGCATGAGCCACTGTGTCCAGCCGATAGTATAAACTAGTATAACCTACTCATCTCCTCCAAGCTTAATTATCAGTAAGTATAATTGCTTCTTAGGGGGACAGAGAAGAGTGGGTATTCAGTGTTAGGAAGATGTACACACTGGGAACTGGGTGGGCTGTTACTTGGTGAGCCCAGAGCATTAGGGTAGGATTGCTGGCTGGGCTTTGTTTCCCCACCCCAAGTAGAACGGGGGCTGATCAAAGCTGGATGCTTCCACTGCCCAGCCCCTGGCGTGTCATCCCCTTTATAAAAATGTTTCTGCTCGAGACATCTGCAAAATTAAAAATCAAAACAGGGCCCGGTGCTTACTAGGTGGACACGCAGCACCAGTAACTGCCTGTCAGACTGATCTGTCATTTCTTCTGCACAGTGTTCTTCTTGTTGGTACCTCTTTCTCTTGCATATCTTAAGGGATCTGGTCAGAATAGATCTTTCTTTACCTTCAAGAGCAACACTGAGCTCTCCTTTTGGTTTCTGGTAGTTCTATCCTCTTCCAGGTCAGAGACTGTGCTGTACTCTCGTATCTGAATCCTTGGTGTCTACCCATCGCTAACCTGCACCAGAACAGATGCTTTAGACACGCAGGTACTGTTGGAGTTGCCATCATTGCAGGATAAGGGTTGGGGGCATTCTATGCCTTCTTTGACACCTGCTGTCCCTCTTCCCTCTGCCTCTCTCTCTGAGAAGTTCCTTCCAAAAGGTGAAGGAAACCATAGAGGCTGGCTTAAAATTAAAAGCCTTGGAGGTTTTTTTAAATTGTGGGGTATACAGGAGATGAGAGAGAAGATGATTAGCTACTTCTGCCACAGGTATCTTGCTCCCCTCTCCGTTTAGGCCCCTGATAGGTTCCTCCTCTTTTTCCTGGCATTGTGGTGCTGAGCATCTCAGATTCTCCTGCCTGCTTGAGGAAGCTTCTGTTTGAATTTCTGTCCCATGGGAATCCCTGCTCCAGTATAGCTCTTCTCACTTTTTTTCTTTGCAAATCCCCAAGGTTCTTCTTTTTAAGGTGAAGTAAGTTCTCAAGAATCAAAGGCTTGTAGGCATAATAGAGATGCTAAGTGTAATGGCTTACCTCACACTGACTGGCTCATGGGGATGATTTTTTTTTGGAAAGGAAAAAATGGCTTCCTAAAGGTCAGAATTACTTGACACTTGTTGTAATTGAGGATACTCCCCTCTCTGTATGTTTACAAAGTATTTGGAGTATTTGTTTGCAAAGTGTTTTGAAACCAACAGGCAGCAGTGGCCTTCATAAGGGTTGCTTAGGTGGTCCAGGATCTGATCTTGACCTAGTGACTACTGCCCTTTTTTTCCTTCACCTCTCCCTTTATTGGCTTTCTGCCTCTTCCTCAGTTTCCCTGAATGCTGAAACAAACTCAGAGCCTCTTTCTTACTGCTGACTCTCTGATTTTTCACTTTTTCTACCATGATTTAAGTGGTAATAGTTAAGAATTAAAAAAGAAAAGAGTCATGTTTTGAAAGTGTTTATTGTAAGAAAAGAAACTTGGAATGTTTAAAACAAAACTATAATACTTTATTTTCACAAAGCAAGATGCTTATATACAGCATTCATTATTAAAACCATAGCGCCATCTCTCTTCGTTTTTTTATAGACAAGATAAAAAAGGAAGCTCCTTGAACTCGTTTCTTACAAAGTAAATAAAAATAGATGTATCTGTATTAAGTGAATATTTTAAGGCAGTGTTATGCAGGCAGCCACGAGGGACTCTCCCCACCTACTGGTGCTTCACGCCTTTCTGTGCTATACCTGAGCAAGGCAAGCAGGAAAGTGCACAGAGTCAGTCGCAAGGCCCAGGGCCCCAGAGCTTCCTCTAAGCAAGTCCAGCCTGGTCAGCTCATCTCCAGCCCAACAGCTTTCGTGTTTTTTAAAAAATATGTAGACTGAAGGTAATTTCACTGAACTTAAAAGTGAAATACCTCTCCTCCACCCCCTTTTCACTCCTTTCTCTACTCAAGACCTTTCCTTTAGAATTAAAGTATAGTTCTTTTTAGCAAAGGATTTGATTTTTGCCCTCATGCAACCTAAGCCTTAAGAGATTAATCTCACAATTGTTTTTTTCATAAGACAAATCATACGGAAAACACAAGCTACTGCTGTGTCAGGGACATGGGCAGAGAGAACCCACTCAGTCCAGCCCCATGAGAAGGATGTGGCAGGACCCATTGGCTTTCAATAGTTCATCTCATGTACCATAACACCTTTGGTACATAGAATTTTACTGTGCTCCTTGGAGACTTACTCTTTTGTTGGAGATTATGAGCCATTTCCCAATCTGCCCTTCCTGACACTCTTCCTGTCCTTTGCCTTTGTCCAATCTCCGTGTGTTTCTGTTTCCGCAGCCCTGCTCCACAGCAGCCACCTTTTAGGGCTTAAAGTCTTCTGGGCGAATTTTCATTTCCACCCGTTTGAGGGAGTAGGTGGATCCGTGCCAGCCATACCAGGTGATGCCATCCAGGTGTTTGTTGTGCTCGCCCAGACGGTAGTACACTCCATTAAGGTTGGAGTCCGTGCAGCAGTTGTACCAGTATCCACCTGGCACAAGAAACAGATCAGCACTAGTGAGCTGAGTGTGTCCTCCCTTCAGAAATGGGTAATAGACCAGATATCAGGGATGAGTATTAATTACTTTTTTTGACCAATAGGTAAGCAGTTAGAGCCAGTGTCAGAAAGAATACCAAAGCCAGAAAACCGACTGTGTACAGCTAAAGATTCACTCTTTCTTCTCAAGTGGGATCTAGACCATCCCTGAACTTCTCCTTCCCCATCCCCTCAAACCTCACCTTTGCGCAACTGGGCACACTTGTCCAAGCAGTTGTCATTGTCCTTGTCCTTGGTGCTGAAGGCCGTGTTGTTATGGTAGAAGAGGGCATCGTTCCCCACGTTGCCACTGTAATTCCCCAGGAAGAGGCGATAGCTGTTCAGTTCGTTCCCCAGAACAAAGTGGCTGTACTCAGCATAGCGCAGGTTGCCCTCCCAGTCCTGTTGGGAGAAGCAGAACCTTAGAGAGACCATAGCAGGCTGCATTTCAAACTTTTTTTCTCTTGACAGCCCCACAGCCAAGTATCTTTTTATAGGTGTGAATCTAATAAGACTCTATTACTTGTTTACCTCTAGTTGACCACATTAACCTGAGAATCAGAAAACAAGGGTCCTAGGTCAGACTTCTCTCCTGATTTCCCCTACGACCTTGACTAGTCTCTCTCTCTCTATTCCTTAAGGTGTAGGTGTGTGTTTTCACTGAATTCCATTCAGAGATGTCATGAGAGTAGTGTGAGGATATAATGAGTGCTTTAAGACCTTCAGCAAGGGTCACCAACCTCATGCCCAGACTGGAGCAAAGACCCAGCTGACTGTCAAGTTTGCTGTGCTGTGGCCTGGAGCTAGCTTCCTTCTGTGCCACCAGCAGACCTACTTTTGTGAAAAATAGGAAAAACCTATTTTTCCTCAACTGTGCTGCAACTGCGGGAAACCCATCATATTAAATACAAAGATCTGTGGTGAATCAGAATAGAAATGGTGCCCCAGAGTTGTGCACAGTTGTGCGTGTTGGCCCTGGGCCTATCCTGGGGCCCCAGGCCTCGTGCTCACCTCCATCTCCACACGTAGCCGGGTTGGCTGTCTGGAGAGCCGGTGGATGTGTTCATTCCCCAGCCAGAAGTCCCCACGGATGCTGCCAAAGCCTTGCTTATACTGCTTCCAGTCCCGGTAGAAGGAGACAAGGCCACTCTTTCGTCTCTGAATGGTGGTCCAGCCTCCACCTGAAGTCTCCATGTCACAAAACACCTGGAGTAGAGTAAATACTCTGCTCAGGGATTTGTAGGGGCAGAAACACAAGAGCAGGCTTTCCAACCTGTTTTCTATTCTCACAAAACCAGTGAATATGTTCATTCTCATAATCACACCGGCTCACTATGGCAACAGTGCTGGCCTGGTATTGGTGACCTGGGACAGGGTAGTGGTCTGCTAAGGAAAAATAATCCAAACCAGAGCCAGATACGTGTGCATATATAACTTGAAGGGAAAAATCCAGATACTTCCACTGTACTTCTTCATATTTTCTCTTCTTCTCTCCCAAAGAATAGCTGCTGGTGGACTAGGCAAGAGATTTAAACTAGCAATATAGATTATTTTAAGAATGACCTGATTTAGCCAGGCGCGGTGACTCACGCCTATAATCCCAGCACTTTAGGAGGCTGAGGCGGGAGGATTACTTGAGTTGAGGAGTTCGAGATCAGCCTAAGCAACGTAACATGACCTTGTCTCTACAAAAAGTTAAAAAAATTAGCCAGGCATGGTGGTTTGTACCTGCAGTCCCAGCTACTTGGGAAACTGAGGCAGAAGGATCACCTGAGCCCAGGAGGGTGAGGCTGCAGTGAGCTGTGATTGTGCCACTGACCTCCATTCTGGGCAACAGAGTAAGACCCTGGCTCAAAAAAAAAGAAAAAAAAAAAGAATTATCTGGTCTATACTAGAAGGTCTGGTGTTTGATTGATAATGATTTGAGGGGCCCAAGCAAATGAGTGGTTTTGGGGGGTGGGTCATAAATTGAGTGTTTGTACAGCTGTCTGGTATTTAGGGTGTTGGCTTCTGTTTTGAGTTTCCCTTTCTTTAGACTGTGAATCGCCTTAATGTTGCCATCCCTTTGAGCAGTTGGAGGACAGGTGGTAGGTCATGGGCAGTGGCTATAATGACCTCACCTCCAGCTCAGGACTCCCCAAGAAGTCATCAGGAGGAAGCTTATATACTCCAGAGATACGGTAGTTCTTCTGGTAGAGGGAAGAGCAGTCATAGATGGCATCTGCAAGAAAAACAAACCACAGTGTGAGCATCCAGGCTCAGTCTCCTTGGCAAGCAAGGAATTCCCACTCCATCTGAAGTGGATATTTAGAAACTGAGACTTCATGTTTACCATGGGATTCCCATGGGTGTTAATTATCAGGCAGTGTCTGGACTTGGACATCAGGAAATCCAGGTTTTGGCTACACTAATGGTAGGGCAGAGGGATGGGGGAGCCCTTCACCTGGATAGCATCAACAGGTATTCCAACAGATGGCTTTGGGTTAACTCTGAAATAAAGTATTCTGCAATTCTAGGCTATGAATTCTAGAAGTATTACAATGTGTGAGGGCCATGTAACAAATACTCGTGTTGAAAAGATTCAGACTTTTTAGACAGCCATCTCTACTAGATAAGTCATGAGTATCTCATAGAGTATGGTTTTGGTGTTGTTTCTTGGTTTTTGTTTTTCAGAGGTAGTAGCTACTGCCAACTGGGACCCTAGTTAAGGGAGATAGATTTTACAATTTTATCTTTCTGCCTCAATCCTGCAATGCTAAATCCTCAAACAAGAACACTCCAAGGAACCCTTTGAGGTTTTCCCCAGAAGTTTTGTTAAAACAAGGAAATGAGAGCATCACACAGGCTGATTTTCTCGCTCCAGGGCTAGGGCTGATTTAATCCTTCCTTGGCTGCCTATGGGGCTACTGCTTTTATCTCCCTCTTCTCCACTGTGGAAGTGACAGCCTTTTCGGATAGGATTTGGAGAGCAGGGCCCTTGTCTAGTCTAAGAGGGGCTTCCTGCCCTCTATGTCTTGCAATGTACTTCTTGATGACTACTGGATCTTAGCGAAGAGCACGAAGACAGCCAGTGATAACACTGCTGCCATGGGAGTTGTCTGAGGCACCTTGGTTCCCTGACAGAGCACATTATGGGTACATGTGCCTGTACCATCAGAGTTCTTCATTCCTGTTACTGGTGAAAGCATCCATTTACGGCTGTCTCCAAGGAACTACCTACTTACAGAATACAAGGTGAGTCAGCACCTGGTCATAGAGCAGAAAAATAAGGAATGAGCTCCTGGACAAGAAGAGCTGGAAGACAAGGAGAGCTACATTTGTCCCCTAAGAAACGCCCCGCTGGGTGGTGAGAAAGTCCCCTATTTGGATGAGCAGGAAGTGGCACGGTTGGATTCCTCTGTCTGGCCTGGCCTTCCGCATGTCTGGTTTCATCTCACAGACCAAATCAGGGCTCACTTGTCTGGAAAATGGCCTGAGAATACCTTTTTAATCCCAAACTGAGGGTCAGGAAGTCCAATGCTTAGAAAGTGATTTATACACGTTGGTTTAGAGAACAGGATTTTCAACCTGCTTCCTGTTAAAACTTCTTCATAAATCAAACTGAGGGTAACTAGTGACTTACTCATTAGACACAAATTATGTCTTTTTTCTTGACTTGGTTTATAATGGGACCAACAGTTTTTATATCAACAAGAGATGACATATCTGTAGGACATGCTCTTTACAACTAATAATTTCCTGATCATATCAGAAAACCAAATTTATCTCTAAACAATAAATTCACATTGACCCATCTGAGCCAAGCTAATCAGAAACTGAAAGTTAGTTTGCAAAAGTAACATTAAATGTATCTTATTTTGACCTATTAAAAGTCCATATTTCAGCATTACATTTTCTTATTTCCTGAATATATTTGAGACCAGGGAGAAAAATGGAAGTATCACACAATTGAGGAACCTTGAGGAACCTGTTCTTTCCTGAACACAAAGGTGCTTGTCAGCTGGCTATGGGCAGTGTCTCTATACTTAATTTGGAGTCAGAAGAGTATTATTTGCATAGAGGGGACACATTTGTTGGTGCCCATTCCCACTAAATCTTAGGGACACCAGCGAACCGTTTTTGGCAAAACTTTGCTTCTAGAGCAACAGATGTTACAGTTAGGTGTTCATTCCTGCTTCCTTGGGATTCCTGGCGGTATAGCCTGTCAGCCCTTGGAAAGGAAGTGCCATAGTTACCCCAGCCAGGTAGACTTGAACCCTGCTTCTGAGACATTCTGCGTGACTTTGGCAAACCATGTAATGTCTCAGTGCTTCAGAATGATAATTAATGCCTTCCTAAATTGCTGAAGCACTATGTGAATAAAAGAGACCTGTGAAGGTACTGGATAAATTTACAGAACATGAGAAATCAAAAGAAATACTACCTAAGCCCCAGAAGACCCCCCGGTTCTGATGACTAAATTATCTAGAACCAGTGCTGTGGATGGGAAGTCACTTGGCTGTCTGATGGGGCAGGTGGTACGGCGTGAAGACTTGTTCTCTTACCTGCTGAGGTCTGAGTGACAGTCTGTGCTGCCTGCAGCTGCATGATGTCAATCTGGTTGTTCATCTCGGAGTACTTGCTCTCCGCGTCTGTGAGCCGTGACTCCATGCGCTTGGCATTGCTCTCCAGCTCCATCACCTGCATGACCACGCTGACCCAGTCCCTCTCCTGCTTTTTGCTCAGCTCATTCAGCAGACTGCTCAGGTTGGCGACTTGGGCCTTGAGCTCCTTCACCTCCTCACAGCAGGCGGCCACTTTGAGCTGTGCAGGTGTCTTGCGCTTAGGGGGCTTCTGTAGCCACACTGGGTGGCAGACAAACACCGTGATGAAAATGCAGAGCCAGGTCACAGCCGAGAGAGTCTTTTTCAGCATCTTTTGTAGGCTTGGATGAAGAGGGATCTTCCTTGGGGGAATCTGGATATGCCCAGCTGAGGTCTGCAAAGCTGCAGCAAACAATAACCTTATCCTTTCACCACTTGGTTTTCTTTCTTTCTGTGCTCGTTTTTAGCCCTTCTCAAGGCTCTAGTTTCTGAAAGTAGAGCTTAATGGATATCCTATAGCTTTCCTTCCCAAGCGTGAATGCTCTACAAGTCAGCATCTTAAATATTGTTTGCTGCCTGCACCTCCACCCCCACCGTGGCCGCACGGGGCTTTGGCCCCTCCCAGCTCATCTGGGAGGGTCAGGTGCCTGTTGGGTGAAGTCAGCGTAAACTTAGGCCAGAGGAGGGGAGGAGGGAGGCAAGGGCGAGTCCTTCTTTCCTTGCCGGCACAGGCTCTGGGCTGAGACAAGAGAACTGTGAATTTGTATGTTTCCAGTTTTGCCTATTAGATTATGCCCCTGCCAGCCACTGGCTCAGCTCTATCAGCAAGCAGGACAGGGTCAGAGGAGTTTCCAAATTCCATTCTAAAGGTTATATAACCATGGGGTGAGGGTAAGGTAGGCGAGAGAGAGTTGGGAGTGACTGTACTCGCCCAGGGAGGCCTGGTAATGTAATCCATGTTGTTTACACGAGGCTCTGGTATATTTTGGCATCCTGCTGAATATGCTTTTAACTAGGCTGGTTATTCTTTTCTCTGATCATCATTCAATGTTTTATAAAATCCTTACTCGACCTGGATCTAACACTGTCTCATATTTGAAATTTTTCAACCAAGAAAAGTTCTAGAAATAGAAGGTTAGAGTAAATCTCTTAGGAAGGCTAAAAAGACTTCATAGTTTGTAGCCACAGGGTTTGCACAGTTGTCTTTCCTTTTACATACTTTCTCTTTCAACAAAGAGAAGGTCAGTATTAGTGTCATACTTGACATTTTATGAGGAGGTGTCAAAAGATTACAGCAGAGATGATAATGCAGCAGTGCCAAGCATGATTCTGGGATTGGTCACCCACACTTCTGTCAGTTTTTAGGCAGAACAGAGAAGGGGCCTATCCTTGGCCCATGGCTCAAAACTTGGAAAATATACTAAAATGTGGAGAAAAGAATCCCCATCCCCTTTAGGTCCATATCTAGAATCTCATTTCTCTCTTTCTATGCAGTTGAGTTTTCAGTTTGAAATTATTGTCTCTCTGTATATGACTTTGTATCTTAAAAATATAAATATTATAATTTTTCATGTACTGTATTTGAACAACACTGCTCTCTTAAAAACAAATATAAAAGAACATGAAATCTTGGCAAACATCCGTAAAATGAGCTTTTCACTAAGAATGTCTACAAAGGTCCCTCTGTCCTTAAAATAACAACTCTTGTCTTTGGAATATACGACTGCTGTTTGCATGCTATGGAGTCACTGAACCAGTTACTTGTGCTGTCCTATTTGGTGTGGGTCCTTCACATACAAGCCTGATGCAGACAGCTCTGCTTCTGTGCCATAACGCCCTGGAGCTCTTTTTCCAGCCAGTGCTTCTAGCTCCTCTGAAAGTAATTTCTGTTCAGGCAGCTGGGGTTACCAAACACTATTTTTTTCCTCTAAATTGGAAATAAATAGGGGATCAGGTGGATAAAGTTTTGTTTTCACATCCCTAGTCTCCTTTGCCCACTAAGGGTTGAAAATGTTGCTACACCCTTACAGCAGCTTGACATGCTGCTCAAAAGATTCTGTTTAGAGTTGGTACTGTCCACCAGTCCTTGCTTTCTTTCTGCAAATGTGTAGCCCAGCTAGTCACCACAGCCTTAGCTCCATGGGATTCACTCCACTGCGGAGAACCTGGCCACATTTGTCAATGTCTTACAAGGTCTGCTAAGTGGGAATCTTCAAGGTGATCTCTTGGCCATCACATGACACTGAGCTTCATGCTGCAAAAGTGCTGTGCATCATGCTGTCATGTGTGGCATCCCTTGGACCTGCCTTGGGACTCCCAAGAAGCAGTACAGCAGAGAAAGCATAAAGGAACAGTGGAGCTGCCTGGAGTCACAGCCAGCTTTTGTTTATCCTTACCAGTAGCTATTGTTCTTGCCCAAACTGGAAAATGTTATAAGTTGATTTTCATATCTGGGCAGAAAATGGATCAGTCATTAATATTTGCACCCTATGTAGCAGTCCCTTTTAGGAAAGGTAGGAAGGATTTCATAAGTTTGGCTTGGAAGCAACTTTTAGCTAGAGTGCCTAGACTCTGACATTTATTTTCTGGAAACTTATTTCTAACATAAGGCATAACTTTCTTATTTGAAGATTTTCTTAAATTGCCTGAGCTACCCAAATGTCAATAAACTTCCCCCTCAAATTTTGTGAAAAATAACTAATTAAGAGTATTTCTCATGCCAGATTATCTGTTTTCCAAAACATTCACAACCCTATGATGTCCAAGATTCAGATTTCTGAAAGAAGGAAAAGAAAGCCCTTGTTTTGACCACAGCTAAGCTAATGGAGAAAACCATGAAGAATGTAGAGGACTAAAGTGGTTTTTCCTTCTCTGAGAGGTTCTTAATCCCTTCTTCTACCTTTCAGTGAACAGAATGAATAAAAATGAGAATTAACTGAGAAAATGTGGAAAATCTGGGTTGGATACCATTTAGTTTTTCCTTTTCTCCACTTTGCTGGTGGTGAAAGAGGGCTAGCTTGGAGCTCCTGGGAAAGATGTTTATGAAAATGAAACTTATGTTCTTAATGTAAAAAGCCAGCAATCTTTTACTCAGCCTGGAAGTTCTCAAAGACTTTGCAGTGTTTGAGCCGTACTGCCTTGGACTGACACCAAGAACAGGTGCCTTTAGAGAAACCTGGGGTCACAGGGCTGAGAACTAATCTCCTATCCAAATAGGGGGTCAGGTCTCAAGAGCCTGCTCCCCCTTTTCTAATGTATCCCCCCTCCCCGCCTGCCCTTCAACCATCACTTTCAAAGCTTGTGAGAGAGAAAAGCAGCTCCCTTCATGCCAGACTCTCAACTTGTGGAATGAATACATCTCAGAATAAGCTGGCTTGCTGCTGGGTTAATTGTAGGCTTCAGACGAACATTTTACTTCTTCCGAAGTCATTTCATGAGTCTCAGCCTGCCATACTGTATGCAGTCCTTGACTGTCTGCCCTTTCCATCACTCAGCCCCATTCCTATTCCAACTGAAAGGCCAGGTCCATCACAGAAGGTAGTCCCATCCTTTCCCTAAGCTTTCTGATTTGCCACTTCTACCAAAGAGTATGTCCTGAACTATAAGAAATCATTTCTCTCATGCCTTCTCTTAGAGCCCATTATTTAATTGCAGAACATAGCAGCAAAATTACCTTTTTAATTAGTTATTTATTTATTTATTGAGTAGGAGTCTCACTCTGTCACCCAGGCTGGAATGCAGTGGTACACTTACAGCCACTGCAGCCTTGATCTGCTGAGCACAGGTCATCCTTCTCCCTCATCCTTCCAAGTAGCTGGAACTACAGAGCATACCACCACGCCCAGCAATTTTTTTTATTTCTTGTAGAGATGAGGTCTCACCAAGTTGCCCAAGCTGGTCTTGAACCCCTGGGCTCAGGCAGTCCTCTCGCCTTGGCCCCCAAAATGCTGGGATTACAAACGTGAGCCACCGCGCCTGGCTACCTTTATATTTAAACATTTTTTAATTATTGCATGTGTTATAAGCACATAGTACTTGTATAATATAGTTAATTCTTAATAAAATATAATTTTTAAAAACAAAACAAAAGAACATAGCAAAAGAAAAATTTGTCTCTGGCAGGTGTCGTGGCTCTCACCTGTAATCCCAGCACTTGGGAGGCCAAGGCAGGAGAATCGCTTGAGCTCAGAAGTTCAAGACCAGTAGCATGATCCTAGCTCACTGCAGCCTCAACTTCCTGGGGTCAGGCTACCATGGCTAATTAAAAAAAATTTTTTTTTTAATTAAATTTTTATCATGCTATTAAGTCAGGGAGACCCTGACTTAAAAAAAAAAAAAAAAAAGAGTCTGTCTCTGATTTCTCTCAGGACTTTATAGCAAACGTCTACTCTGGTAGCCACCCTTGAACTGCAGAATCCTGTCATATGCTGACCCGTGTCTCACAGTCTTGTTAGAGAGACAGACCAGAACCCTAGGACAGTGTGACTTGCTGGGATGGGGCATGGAGGAGAAAGAGTGTGCAACTTAGATAGTACTCTGGAAGGCCTCCCAAGAAAAGTGATGCCCAGGTTTTAAAGAAAAAGGAGGAAGTAGCCAGGAAAGGGAGAGGGCACTCTGAGCAAGGTGCAGCTGGGTAAAAGACCTTGGCCTAGGGAGAAAATGTAAGTAGTCATGGTAGCCTAAGCTGGCGGGTAGATATTGGAGGGTGGTGGCAGGTGCTAAAGCTAGAGCTGCCGGAGACCTGAACCCAGGTGAGGAGTGGGACTAATCCTTACAGATCCTGGGCTGGCGTACCCAAGAGGCGTTTGCCTTGTTTTTTTGCTTGTTGCTTTGTTTTCCTGACTCTCACCAGAAAGCGGCCTTTATAATTACCAAATAAGATTTTTAGCTTGCAACTGGGTGATTTTGAACATGAGCATTTTCTAAAATTGTAATGCATTCCTATGAAATGCCCTGATGGGCCACCTAGCTTTAGGATTGGGGAGGCAGTACATGAAGCACTTGAGTACCTAGGTCTACACTCCAACAACCTGGGTTCTAATCCATCCCAAACACTTGACAACTGTATGGCCATGAGCAGATTACTTCTCTGAGTTTGCCAGTCTGAAATAAATCAAAACTACCATATCACAGAGAATTAAGTGAGAATTAAGTTAAATTAAGCAAAAGTTTAAGAATAGCTTAGGAATTTTTGAATAAGGAAAGTAAATGTGGAGGAGTTACACTACTAGATATCAAGATGTATCATAAAGCTACAGCAATTATGCTCACTTTGGCAGCACATATACTAAAATTGGAATGATACAGAGAAGATTAGCATGGCCCCTGCGCAAAGATGACATGCAAATTCGCGGGGGAAAAGAAAACTACAATAATTAAGGCAGCATAGTATTGGCACAAAGATAAGCAAATGGAACAGAATGAAATGTCTAGAAACAGACCCACATGTATATGGACAGTTGATTTATGGCAAGTTAGCACTGCACGGCAGTGAGGAAAGAATAATCTTTGCAATAAGTGCTACTGGGTACAGCTAGATAACCTTATGAAGGGAAAGGCTTTGTAGGAGGGGGTGTTTAATTTTTTTTTTTTTTTTTGAGTTGGAGTCTCACTTTGTTGCCCAGACTGGAGTGCAGTGGCCGCTCCTGGCCACCGCAGCCTTGACCTGCTGGGCTCTGGCGATCCTTCCGCCTCAGCCTTCCAAGTAGCTGGAACTACAGGCGTGTGCTACCACACCCGGCTAATTTTTGATTTATTATAGAGATGAGGTCTCGCCAAGTTGCCCAGGCGGGTCTCGAACCTGCGGGCTCAGGCAATCCACTCACCTCAGCCTCCCAAAGGCACGGGATTACAGGCTGAGCCACCGAGCTCAGCTTAATTTTTTTTTTTAAGAAGCAGGGTCTTGCTCTGTCGCCCAGGCTGGAGTGCAGTGGCATGATCATAGCTCGCTGCAGCCATGATGTCCTGGGCTCAAGTGATCTTCCCACCTCAGCGTCCTAAGTAACTGGGACAACAGCAACCATTACGCCCGGCTATTTTTTTATTTTTATTTTTTGTAGAGACATGGTCTCATTTTGTTGCCCAGTCTGGTAGCAGACTCTTGGCCTCAGCAGGGAGGATCATTTTAGCCTCCCAAAGTGCTGGGATTACAGGTATGAGCCATCATGCCTGGCCAAAAGAAGAACTTTTGATCCTTACTTTGGACTACATACAAAAACTCAGGTCCAGGAGATTTACATTCTAAATGTGAAAGGTGAAACAATAGAACTTCTAGAAGAAGATAGCATTAAGCAATGCAACCAAAGTAGTCGTTCTGTTTATTAGAAGATACCATGAAGAGAATGAAAAGGCAATAAATGTGTCCAGTGTCTTCAATATCTTGTATGTATCATGTCCAGAGTATATAAAGAACTCTTACCAAACAATTAGAGGCGGGGAAAGTAGCCCAATGAAAAGATTGGCCAAAGATGTGAATAGGCACTTAATTCACAAAAGAGAATCAAAAGGCCTATAAACACATGGAAAGCTACCCCATCTCATTAGGCATTATGGAACTTCAAATTAAAACCAGAATAAAATGACACCGCGCACCAACCAGGAAGTCTGAAATGGAGAAGACTGAAAATGTTAAATGTTGATAAAGATGTAGAGAAATTGAGGTTTTCTTATCCTACTGATAGAAATGTAAATTGATAAAACTGCTTTGCAGAACAGTCTGTCAGTATCATATAAAGTTGAAAATACCCTATAATCCAGCAGTTCTACTTCTAGGAATTTCCCAACAGAAATTTGAGCACACATACTCCAAAAGACATGGATAAGAATGTCTGTGGTAACACCACTCATATAAGCAAATGCTGAAAGTAATCCAGATGTCCATCAGCAGTAAAAGAGAGAAACTGTAATATATCCATACAGTGAACTACTGTTCAGCAACAGAAAGAAAAGTCTATAGTGACATGAAACAACATGGATGCATTTCACAAACATAATGTTGCACGTTTATTATAAGGGTTAGAAGCTGACCAAATGAATCCATTGTTTTGGAAGTCACAGCAGTGGTTACCTCTCGGGATGAGGGGAAGATCAGCATTTGGGAGGGGTTCTGAGCTTCTAGGGTGCTGGGGGTGTGTTGTGTTATGTTTCTTGGTCTGAGTGATAATTACACAGGTGTCTTCACCTTATGACAATTCATCAAGCTGTACGCTTATGACTATATTTTCTTGTGTACATGTTATACTTGAATTAGGAAGTTTGTTTCAAAACAGACAATGCTATACATAAAACACTTGAACTAGTGTCTGACACATAATTAATGTCCAGCAAATATTAAATAGTATTGTTAAATACACAGTTGTCATGTCATCAGAAGAGTCTTTCCTGGTTACCCTAATCTAAAGTAAGTCCCCATGTTTTTCTCTACGCACTCTCTGTTTTCTTCATGGTATTTGTCTCCACAGCACTTATCTCAGTTGGTTCTTTCTTTTTACATATCTACTTCCCCTAACATGTAAGCTCTGTGAAAGCAAAGACCTTATCGTTCTTATTTTCCACAGTACCTCCAGCATCCAGCACTTTGCAGAAAGCCTAACACAAAACAGATACTTAATTGGAACTTGTCAGATGAAAGAATGAATTCCAAATAAAAGTTTCTCTTCCTCCCTAAATATCTGCTACAGAGGCTTATGAACATTTCTAATATTTTACCATGGAAAGTTCATTGTAGATCATCACCTTCTCTCCTGCTTTAAGTTCATTTTTCTTCTTTAGGTCTTAGTCAAAGAAAGTGAGAACTGGAAAGGTTGAGATCCTTTGTTTCAGCCCTTTTTATAAATCAATAATTTGAGATAGGCTCCTATTTGTATAGTCACTTCATAACTCTGGAAACACCAATCTGTGTCTCACCCCTTTATTTACTTGAGAAGGTCAGCAGAGGACCATGGTATTTGGGGTCGGGTTTTATCCCACTCCTGTTTATTCCAGAAACTAGGTAACTGGCATGTCTGATTACTTCAACCTACATCAGCCTGAAGGCACATGCAGCAGCTGATGTTGAAGACAGCACGAATAAAGTTAATGGTTCCCATAAAAACAGCCTTATCTCTGGACAGCTGTAGTCACTATATTTTATCCAGAAATCAAATAAATCTTGTCTGTCCCCAAGGGGAATCAAATGCCCATTGTATTGCAATTTCAGCAAATCACTGCTAGCCAGAGATAAGGCTTGTCTGGGGTTGTGGAACAAGATCACAGGTCCACACCCCAAGCTGCCCTGTGAACTCCGGAGCTGCTCTCTGATCTGAACGCCTCCACCCTGCCTTAGGCACCACAAACTGGAAAACAGGCCTGTCATTCTTTAAGAATGCTCAAGGATCTGTGCCAGTTGTGCCTCAGCA
Organism: Carlito syrichta; assembly: GCF_000164805.1. Lineage (NCBI taxonomy): Eukaryota > Metazoa > Chordata > Mammalia > Primates > Tarsiidae > Carlito > Carlito syrichta. The sequence goes on from NW_007256301.1 coordinate 399,392, forward strand.
ACCAATTAATGGCAAGGATGACTGGGTTTTACAGTCTACAGGCAAGGGGCTCGATGGATGAACAAAAGCCACTCTGTGTCTTAATTCTAAACACATGTTTCCAAAGTGTCAATATTGTGCTACTTTTACAGTTGTTTCCTGGCTTCCAGAAAAGGTATGCAGTCCTGTTCTTTTCCCACACCTCTGCTGGAAGAAAATACACTCAGTCCAGAGAGGTGAGGTTTTGCTCCCAGCAAAACATTCCAAACTTCTGGGCTCATACTGACTTCAAAAGGGCCAGTGTGCCTCTAGGAATCTGCACCCCTTGTAGAAAATCTCCACGTAACAAAGAGTGGGAGAATAGGAGAAACCGCTGTGTAGCAAAAGCAAGCACAGGTTGTATCTTTTGCTCTAGCTTCATTTATTTATTTATTTATTTATTGGGTTGGGGTCTCACTGTGTCACCCAGTCAGGAGTGCAGTGACATGCTCACGGCACCGCAGCCTTGACCTGCTGCGCTCAGGTGATCTTTCCACCTCAGCCTTCCAAGTAGCTGGAACTGCAGGCACATGCCACCAACACGCCCAGCTTATTTTTTGATTTATTGTAGAGATGAGGTCTCGCCAAGTTTCCCAAGCTGGTTTTGAACCTGTGGGCTCTGGCAATCCTCTCATCTCGGCCTCGCTTCTCAAAGTGCTGGGATTATAGGTGTGAGCCACCATGCCTAGCCTATTTTTTTAAATGTCTTTTTAGATTCAGTCCAAGAGGTCAAGTCACTCACCAGTCATCAGTAGAGCATAAATTTACTTCTGGCTGTCCTAAAGACTTCCCCTAGGGTCATAATATAACAGCTTGCCTTTGTAGGGCATCTTATAAACCTCAAGAAAGGTTCTTCAGTACAGAAAACTGGCCATCAGGGAAGATCTGTAAGAAGGGCAGGGTTGTCAGGCTGGGCACGATGGCTCAGCCTGTAATCCCAGCACTTTGGGAGACCGAGGCAAGTGGATTGCCTGAGCCCGCAGGTTCAAGACCAGCCCCGGCAACTTGGTGAGACCTCGTCTCTACAATAAGTTTTTAAAAAAAAGAAGGGCAGGGTTGTGAGGTTTCTCCTAAAGCTGGCCAGAAGGACAATGGGTTTTTTGTTTTGTTTTGTTTTGTTTTTTGAGTTGGAGTCTCACTCTGTCGCCCAGACTGGAGTGCAGTGGCCGCTCCCGGCCACCGCAGCCTCGACCTGCTGGGCTCTGGCGATCCTTCCGCCTCAGCTTTCCAAGTAGCTGGAACTACAGGCGCGTGCTACCACACCTGGCTCATTTTTTATTTATTGTGGAGATGAGGTCTCGCCCAGTTGCCCAGGTGGGTCTTGAACCTGCGGGCTCAGGCAATCCACTCACCTCAGCCTTCCAAAGGCACGGGATTACAGGCTGAGCCACCGAGCCTGTCTGACAAAGGGGTTTTTACTGCAGCACAAGACTCTTTTACAGGGAGAAACTTGCTGTGTTTTCTTTTCTTTTCTTTTCTTTTTTGAGTTAGAGTCTCACTCTGTTGCCCAGGCTAGAGTACAGTGGAATGCTCACAGCCATCGCAGCCTTGACCCACTGGGCTCAGGTGATTCTTCCGCCTCACCCTTCCAAGTAGCTGGAACTACAGGTGCAAACCACCACACGTGGCTAATTTTTTTATTATTGTAGAGATGAGGTCTCACCAAGTTGCCCAAACTGGTCTCAAACCCCTAGTTTCAGGCAATCCTCTAGCCTCAGCCTCCCTAAATGCTGGGATTACAGGCTTGAGCCACTGCACCTGGCCTGCTGTGTTTTCAGGGTAAACCACCACTCTTCCACAGCACCTAGCTCATCCTCAGAAATACCTAGAGATTTAATGGTACTGCTCTTGTGGTGAGTTAGAGAAACTGCCTCTGATTTCTGTGTACCACTGTGGGAGGAAGAGACTGCTGGCAATTGAACTGGTTTCAGTACTCTGAAACCTTGAATTGTAGACTGTATCCTGATTTCAGAGGTGTTAGAGTGTGGGAAAATGTGCATCTTAAACTGAGGAGATGCAGCAGGTGCTGGGTCTGTCTCATGGCCACCTCTGACCGTTCATCCCAGTGATGAAAGGGTATCTCAGTAGGGGCACCACTGGCTTCTCCAAATTCTTCTGGGCATCTCATTGACTGTGAGTCTTAGTAATCCAGTCATGGTGTGCCATAGTTCTCTTCTGTAGGGTTTTCCCTACCAAGAAGGTAGGCATGTTTTTTCTTATTCCTGAGCCCAGAATGGGCATCTTTCTTCCTATGCTGTGGTCCAGCTCCCCAAGAGAGCAGAAGGTCAGCTCGCATCTGCGAATCCAATCAAGTGTGGAGCGTTAGAAGCTGCCAAATCAACTAGGTGCCAGCTCATTTAATTTTTGATTCCCAACTTTATCCACATTAATAGATTGAGTCAGAGCTCGTAGACATTCAGAAGCCAAGAAATCTGGGTTTTATCCAAAATACCAACTCTGCTTTGAGTTAAGGCAGATGAAAACCAGCTTTGGAGTCACTGTCAGCTGCCCCTTGGGTACCTTCCCCATCCTTTCCTTCTTTCTGCAGTCTCTCTCAGAGCTCTTCATTTTTCTCTGGAAATGAAGAATCAGAATCAGGGAGAAATCTTCCGGGCATCACCAGAAATGGAGCAGTGCTCGTTGTTGTAGCATAAAAAGATAATGGCCAATTTGTCAAGAAGTGTTGACAAGAAAGATAAAGTTGGAAGTAATTAACTGGCTGACGTGCTGGGAGCCATGCGCCTGCCAATAGCTCCCTAAATCAGCCAGAGCCTTGGAAGTGTGACAGCCATTCGTCATTTTCACAACACGCCTCCAACAGGCCTCTCGGTTGGAAACCTGGCCAGCACAAGTTGTGTGCTTTGACACTGTGGGGTTGTGCACCTCTCTGTGCCTTTTCTGGGTTGTGCTGGGGCACCCAGCCCTGCATCAGGCCAGAGGATACCTGGAGATGATGAGTCACGTGGGACAGCTTGCCCACTTGTCCTGGGCCCCGCTCATCCCCGGCAGGCACTGTGATTCCTGGCTATGTCAACGTCCAAGGACAGATGACTTAGAGGGCGTGAATGTGAGCTCATTAGCAGCACTCCTGGTGGCCGTGGGATCTGTCCATGGGCAAAGCGGTTTTGCAGCTGCTTAGAGTATTTACAAAGACTCTAGGTGGAGCGGGGATTGCCTGTGTTCAGGAAAAGGCAGAATACAGAAGTGTGTGTATGCTGTGGTCACCACCATGTGCAAAATATATATTTACACAGAATATACACAGGGGGAATATTTTAGAGAGATGATTCTATTGTAGTCAGCTTTTCTCCCTCAAATTTTTCTTAATTAAAAAAAGTTCGGCCGGGCTCAGTGGCTCAACCTGTAATCCCAGCACTTTGGGAGGCCGAGGCAAATGGATTGCCTGAGCCCATGGGTTTGAGACCCACCCGGGCAACTTGGTGAGACCTCATCTCTACAGTAAATCAAAAAATTAGCTGAGCGTGGTGGCACATGCCTATAGTTCCAGCTACTTGGAAGGCTGAAGTGGAAGGATCACCTGAGCCCAGCAGGTCCAGGCTGTGGTAGCAGTGAGCATGCCACAGCACTCTAGCTTGGGTGACAGAGTGAGACTCGGCTCAAAAAAAAAAAAAAGTTATGCTTTTCCTGCCAATCTTAAAAAGATGGGATTTTTGTCCCTCCCTTCCTAATCTCAGCAATTGTTAACATTTTACCTTTTTTATTGCTAAGTGTTCATACTTTCTCACATACACACTTAGTATGTCCTTTAGATATTGTGACAGACATGCCATTTAAACTGTGACCAGGCAAAGAGAGGGGTGAAGACACAGCCAGAACTCTTTATTCTTAGGCCACCTGGGGCTGGAGCCTCAGAAACCTCTTGGTCCTCTGAAACTGGCCCCCACTCTTGTGCCAGACCTTTCTTGTTTGTTGTCTTTTAGACAACAAGAGCTCCAAGGACACCAAATATCCCAGCTTTGAAACCTTGTAATGAGTCCAGCCTTCTCTTAACATAGAAAAGGAGTAAGGTGATTCTTCCTAAGTTTTGACCCTGCCACCTGACTCTGGCTTTGTTTCTCTCCACTTTCCCTCGAGCCTGCATTCCAGCGGCCCCGCTCAGCCTTCTGCCTGGCCGCTTTTCAGATGTTCTCATTTTCCCTCTGTTGCACTGCTGTCCTTTCACTTCTAGATGATTCTGTTTATCCTCATGTCCCACAGACCATTCTCCTGTTCCTAGACTCTCAGGGTGGCCACCTGATAGAGACCTCAGGGCCTGGCCAACCCCAGATATTCCTGGCTCTGGAAGGGAATCAGACTGTTTGGTTTTTAATCACATGTTGGGCACAGAGCTAAGCCTTGGTCCTGGGAGAGGTGATGGGGAGGATCTGAAGCAGTTGCCACTCTACTGGAGAAACAAAAAAAACTGCTGATATGCGGTCAGGACCCAAAGCAGCGTCCAGTGTGGCCTCCTTGTGGCTGGTCAGGACACTTCAGTCAGACCTGCCGCAATCCCATCAGCTGTGGTGCGTGTGTAACCAGCCTAGCGCCGAGGGAATTCAGAGAATTTTGACTTGACGGCACCAAATGAAATGCAGACTGTAGTCTGCACTAGAAATAGACAGGAGAAAGACGGCCCGGAGCCATTTGGGAAGCAAGCAGGTAATGTCCTCATAAATTCCTGATGGGAGCACTGGGGGAAGCCTGAGCATTCCCCCAGATGTGATTGCAGATGCTCCTCATTTGCTTCAGGACTTTCCGGCAGTCTCAGCTTCCTGTGGAAGTCTTGCATCCCTTTGCTCTGAATAGCCTGGAGGTCACGAGGCCCCAGGACTGAGAGGCAATGCTATAACTAAATGAGCCACCTGAGGAGGAGTCACCAAGCCAGATTGGACATCAGTCCAGAAGTCTGTGGAGCAGTGACTGAGGACACCCTTCAGGAGACAATGCATTCTCCTTTCTCCTCAGGGAGCAGGAACGGCATTTACACTGCTTTGCTGTGAGTCAGCATTAAGACCTTGAGCAGTTAATGGCCAACTCTTTCAGTCAGTTTCTTCCTCCTTCCACACAAGGCACCAAAGGAAAGCCTGAGAGGGAAGGGTAGGGGGAGTCAGCAAACCTCCGCCCTCAGTACAGGCCACTCAGCTGTCACTCTTGACAGCGTGCCTGCCAGGCAGTGAGCAGAGCCTTCAAGTTCGAATCTTGGCTCACACACTTGCCCTACCCCTGGAGATGTTCAGATAGTGAGGAGCAAAGATACTTGCGGTGTGGTATAATGTTTGGTGTATGAAGGGTTTGAGGCAGTTTCTTTTCCTTATTTGTTAATTCTACTCAATTCTAGAAAGTATTTTCCTCAGTTGCCAAGAATTTTTCCCAGTTTTAAGCTCTTCACCTCAGCCTCCATTAATCTAAATCAAATCTTGGGATCAGAGGTGGAGAGTGAATGAATATGTCTATAATGGCCTCCTCCCCTACTGGCACCCTGATTCCCTGTTTTCTGTGTTCTCCTTTCTGTCTGTCTTCATTGTCTTTCTATCACCGAGTGCAGTTGTGGACTCTGGGCTTTATTCTGCAGTTAGGCAATCCCTGTTCACTCTATAGGTTCACCATTATATGATCATCATTAGATGTTGCCACTGGAAAATGGGATAGAATACAAACATCCCCACACCCATGTCAGGACAGCAGTGGGAATCAGTATCCACTAGCTTAGAAAAATTCTTGCCACACAGTTCTCTTTTCCCCAGCCTCTGCATGTAGAGAGCAGATAGGCACTCTGGTGGCCTACTGTCATCATGTGCACATTGCTGCCCAAGCCTCAGTCTCTCGAAATGTGTTTGTTGTCAGCTCTTTTCCAACAGACTGATGTCAGTGGGGTCTGGCTTGTGTCTTTAAGCACTCCTCCACTGCTAGGCTGGGGCTTCGAACAGGCTGCCCTTGATCAGCCTCCAGCGTTAGGAGGGAAAGACTGAGGGGCACACAAGGGAATGTTTATAGACTGGGCTTTATAAAACTCCCAGCTGCCCCATAAAACAAGAGTTCCTGTTAGGCAGCTTTTGAGCAAAGGTGATTTCCTCACATGAGCCAAACGTACAGTCTCTCCCTTAAGTCTCATAAAACCCCATCTGAGCTTAAAAGGAGAATAATTCAGAGGACAACCTTGTATCAGCCAGGTAGGCAGGAGACGGGTGCTTGGTGGCTGGGAACTCCTGTATTGCCACAGAGGCTTGGGTGTCCTGCGTGCTGCAGCCTGAACTCCATAAGCCTGGCCACCTTGAAAAAGCCTGCTGTGGTAGCATGCTGTCACGTGGGAGGCTTGAGGTGTATTTGTAGCTTCTGGAGTGATATAAGAAATGTGGGATGGGAGTTTGGAGGTAAGAGAGGCATGTTAACCACAGGATCAAAAACGAAGTTAAAATGAAGGCATGGAGGGCTCCTTTCTCCTGCAAATTATAGAGAAAGAACTAATTGAGACAACCCACCCATTGCTGGCATTCATTCATTTTATAGGTATTTACTGGGTGCCTGGTGACGCCAAGAGTGGGAAGCTAAGACTTTTCCCATTGCAGACCTCACAGTATACCCTTCGTTATTTCTTAAGATACTTTTAAGTAGTAAGATTTTTAAGGGAAAGCAGCCTTTTGTTGCTAAAGATGGGGTCTTGCTGTGTTGTCCAGGCTGATCTTGAACTTCTGAGCTCAAGTGATCCTCATACCTCATCCTCCCAAGTAGCTAGGATTACAGACACATGTCAGTAAGCTGGCTTGAAAGCAGCACAGCCTGTGACCTGCTGGGCCACAGTTTCTTTATATATAAATGGGAATAGTGTCTACTTCATTGAGTTGAGAGAATGCATATAAGCAATAAGCACAGTATCTGGCACATATGGTGAGCTGTCTTCTTGCTTAGAGATCTTCTTGCTTAGGGATCTTGTTTAAGAGTCTTCCTGTTGGGCCCGGCACAGTGACTCATGCCTATAATTCTGCATTTTGGGAGGCCGAGGTGAGGGGATTGCCTGAGCCCATGGGTTCGAGACCAGCCTGGGCAACTTGGCAAGACCTCATCTCTACAATAAATCAAAAAATTAGCCGCGTGTGGTGGCGTGTATCTGTAGTTCCAGCTACTTGGAAGGCTGTGACAGAAGGATCACCTGAGCCCAGAAGGTCGAGGCTGCGGTGGCCATGAGCATGCCACTGCACTCCAGCCTGGGCAACAGAGTGAGACTCCAACTCAAAAGAAAAGAGTTTTCTTGTTTAGGGGTCTCCTTGTTTAGGGATCTTCTTGTTTAAGAGTCTTCTTGTTTAGTGATCTTCTTGTTGCCTCCATGAACCAGAAGTCATGGAGGAAGAAGAAAAAATTAAGGTTCCAAACAAAATAAGAGACTTCTGATCATCAAGATTAGGCCTGTTGTTTGCTTAACTCTCCAGAGCTTCTACCTCTGTAGTTGGGATTCTCCAGCAGCCTGTAGCCATGCATGGGAGACTACTGAGAAGGAAAGGAGACAAAAGTAGCTTAGGGAGAAAGTTCTATATGATACTGAAGTGGGAAGAAGAGGAAAGAGTTCATAAGGTGTAGCAGGTGGCTTGCTTAAAAATCCCTTTACTCTGAACAATCAAGAGAGTGGGTACATACAACTTCCTTCTTAACTTCAAATCCTCAAATCAGAGGCCAGGAACTTAATTTCTCAGAGCAAGCCCATGTTTGTTTTAGTTCATTTAGTAAAAGTTGTAATTCATGATAAGATAGAAGATTGTCTCTGGGCATGGTGGCTCACACCTGTAATCCCAGCACTTTGGGAGATGGAGGCGAGAGGTTTGCCTGATCTCAGGGGTTCAAGACCAGCCTGGGCAGCATAGCGAGACCTCGTCTCTACAGTAAATCCAAAAAATTAGCCGGGCATGGTGACGCACGTCTGTGGGTCCAGCTACTTGGAAAGCTGAGGCAGAAGGATCGCCTGAGCCCAGCAGGTTGAGGCTGCGGTAGCCATTGAGTATGCTACTGCACTCCAACCTGGGTGACAGAGTGAGACTCAAACTCAAAAAAAAAAAAAAGTCAGGAGCTTATCATGAATCTCAAGGTTCACCCCAATTTTTGTGGCAGCTGCCAAGGGCCTGGTCAGAAGTCCCCCAATGAGTACAGTCTGTTGCCTTCTTTCTTTCCTTCCCGCCGAACTCTGTCTGCAACCTTGCTTGCCTCCACACATGTTCATATGGCAAGGATTATGCAGATGGCTTATTTGGACTTTGTCTTGAAGGAGTTAGGGGTGTATGATGAATTGTCATTTTGAATTTTCAAAACTATTCTGGTCTGTTCTTAGAGGCGATATATCAAAGCCATAGCAAATTTAAAGTAAAGTTTGTACTTCTCCTTTGAAGTTTCTAATCACTACTTTCTAATGTTGATCAGGTTGTTATAAACTCTTTTTTTTGTTTGTTTGAGTTGGAGTCTCACTCTGTCACCCAGACTGGAGTGCAGTG
>NW_007256301.1:408038-429030 GCF_000164805.1 Carlito syrichta
AATCCACTCACCTCAGCCTCCCAAAGTGCGAGATTACAGGCTGAGCCACCGAACCCGGCTCTTTTTTTATTCTTAATAAGTGAGAATTGGTTAGGAAAAGGCTTGTATTTTTTTTTGTTTTGTCTTCAGAATGAGTCAAGCTTTGGTAATGTTTATAATTTATTCTTGAAATGGAATGTTTTCCAGAATACAAGATTGGAAGACAGTTTTTAGAACTCCTGAATTTTTATGTTTGTTCCTTAGAATTAGTTTCTCTGGTTCAGACAAAGAACACTTTGTCTTCCTTATCAAGACAATGTTATACTCCTACCTAGAGTATATTCCTACTATGGTCATCCTAAGAATTCACAGCATAGAATAACAGAGAATGTATAATTATATTACGTATTATATAGTCTAGATACTGACTTTTTTCCCCTGTTTTCTTATATTTCCAAAATCCTTATTTGGGTTCAAGGAACTAGATAGTCTCAACTCTATATTAATTATTAGTACAGCTCACCCAGCCCCATGTGAGTGGGCTGTGAAATCCAGTACCTGACTGATAGGGCCAGGAGGCATTGGAGAGCTGCTTCCCAGTGAACCTGTGTCGAGGTTAGTTCTTTTAGACTTGCTTTTCATTCTCAGCTTAGAAACTTTCACAGTGGGTTTTCTAAAGGAGCCTGTCATGCTATGGTTTCATTTTGAAATTTAAAATTTTCTGAATTTTGTAGCAGACTAACTTATGGAGAACATCCTGGCTCCTTGCTTTCCAGTACAGGAAGCAGCCATGGGTCATCAGCTCAGTAGCTTCCCCATGAATTGAACCTGGAGTCTGGATTCTGGACACTTGAATTGTCCGACTGAGAAAGAATTTGGAGCTTGCACTGATGATTTCCTAGTACTTATTTAAGTCTCAGCCATAGGTGTTTTTCTTCCTGTAAACAAGCATATAACTATATTTCTAGTAACTTTTATACCTGAACAAAATCAGATGAAGGACCTGCTTAGCAATTTCATATTCAGTGTTTCATTTAATTTGCTAATTCCCTGAAGAACCCTGTGAAGGAAGAGGTGGCATCAACCCTGTTTATAGATGAGGAATTTAAAACAAAAAATGTGACTTACGATTACACAGTTTATAAGTGGTAGAATTAGACCCCAGAAAGCTAAACCCAAATGTTAATCCTTTTGTAGTTCGCTTAAGCATGATGTTTGGGTTTTCACCATCATGAGTGAGATGAGTCTCCCCCAAACCTTGTTGCAACGTAGCACACTGCCTGTCATGACAAAATAAACCGAGGTCTCAGGCTCCAAATTCAAAGGTGTATCACTCCCACCTCTCCTTACTTCAGATAATGTGGGAACCGTCCCAATTCCTTGTTGGCCTTGGGAAAATCCTTCCTGTCCTAGGCTTTAGTTTCTCCATTGGTGAAACAGGGCTGATAGCACCTTTTCCTTTCCACTCTCTTAGGGATGCGTGAGGTCAAAGGAGCGATAAGCTGGAAGATTGTTTGAAATGCTTTGTGAACATGAGGCATGAGATTATTACTTTTACAAATGTTAGCTTCTTTAGTTCTTCAGATTTCTGGGCAGTTCCCTCTTGGTTTTATTGGAAGAGATGTGGTGGAATTTGGATTTTTAAAAATAATATTTATAACAGGAGTCTCTTGCCATATTACCACATTGAACCCAAATCCTGGAATTTCCCAAAACCACTTAGAAATTAATTCTAGTCAAGTAGACAGTTTGTACTCAGGGCAATAAACTGGATCCTTACTCGTTAAACCAGTCTAGACTTCCACATTAATGTGTCACCTTTTGCTCCCTGTCTATAAACAGGTATAGGTCTTGTGGTCCTGTGAGCTTCCCAAGCCAGCTCCTTCACCCTCTCTCTTTCCCTTTCTACCATAACTCAGGTTTGTGTTTAGCATTGGGTTCTGTTGTATACATTCCTGTTGGAGCATGGGTCTAAGCCCCATGGCACTCTTTTTTCCAGGGCCTCCTTGCAGCTTCCCTGATGAAACAGCTCCAGGCGCCAGGCCTTCAGGTGGCACTGTCTGATTGCCCCAGTATAGTCACAGTCCTCTAGCACCCAAGCCACCTGCTGCCTGCAGACACCCCCAGGAAAGCAGGGTATTGCTCCTGAAAAGCATCCCTACGCCAGAGGCTAGTCCAAGTGACTCTAGATGTGGTCCCTTGGCAGCCTCCTGCAGAGGTGGAGGTGCTAAGAAGCATCTGAATTTGAAGGGGTGGGCTCTGTCAAGGGAGCAGTTAGCATAGCTGCCCAACCATGTCAGAAGCTCCCAGGCTTCTGTCATTGACGTGGATGCTCCAGCCTCAGTGCCACCTCTGTGTCATTTAGAGTCTGATGATTTTGATTATTTTGGGTTATTCCTACTACTGAAGTCAACTGATGAGAAGTTAAGATGTAAACGTTTAGAGGAGCTGGGTGTGGTAGCACACTCCTACAATCCCAGCTACTTGGAAGTCTGAGGCAGGAGGCTCCCTTGAGCCCAGGAATTTGAAACCAACCTGGGCAACATAGTGAGACCCACATCTCAAAAAAAATAAAAGTTCAGCAAGATCTCATATGGTTGTGTACTACAGGAGGGACCCAGGGTTTTAGTGTTTCAAAAATAAACATGTGCTGCCTGTCTGAGAACATCTGAGGAAACTGGTCTGTGCTGGCTAGAGGAACAGCCTCAAAACACCAAATATGAGCATTCATTTAATTACCCCCCTCACCCAAAAGAGGGGGAGGAGACCAAAAACCTTTTCTTAGATAAAACTATATAAATGAGCTTTCAGGATAGTAATGGATAATTGATGTTCTTTCTGCATCTACAAGATGTTGCCCCCAATGTGCTGGTGAACCATCTGCCCAGAAGTGACCCCCCTCCTGCCCTCAGATGCATTGAGTGTAACCACCTCTTCCTTTTGTTTTTTTCAGCATCAATAATAAGCTACAGCAGCCAGAGGCAGCTGCCGGGGTGTTAGAATATGCAATGAAACACTTTGGAGAGCTGGTAAGTACCTCACTCCTTTTAGAAAAGCAGGAGGTAGAGACGTGGCTAGGGAGGCACTTGGCCACAACCTTAAGAAATTTGCTTTCTGGTCCGGTTCGGTGGCTCAGCCTGTAATCCCAGCACTTCGGGAGACTGAGCCGAGTGGATTGCCTGTGCCCGCGGGCTCAAGACCAGCCTGGGCAACTTGGCGAGACCTCGTTTCTACAATAAATCAAAAACTAGCTGGGCATGGTAGCATGCACCTATAGTTCCAACTACTTGGAAGACTGAGGTGGAAGGATCGCCGGAGCCCAGCAGGTTAAAGCTGCAGTGGCCGGGAGTGTGCCGCTGCACTGCAGTCTAAGCAACAGAGTGAGACTCCAATTCAAAAAAAAAAGAAGTTTGCTTTCCTTTTCCATTTTTCCCCAGTTTGTAACAGCGTGATACTGACTTAACCTGTATCTTATGGACGAAAGAAGCAATGTCTGTAGGGACTAAATCAATCTGAACATAGCTCGTGAGGCCAAAATCTAGTAAACAGTAATCACTGCTGTTTCTCAAACTCTTAGCATCTGTCTAGCCCTTTGCTAAGTGCTTTACATACTTTATCTAATTCAGTCCTCACAACACTCTGAAGTAGTTACTGTTGTTATCCCGTTTTATAGATGAGAAGACTGTGGTCCCAGCAGGTCAAGAATCTGCCTGAGCTGAGAGTGAATACATGGCAGAACCAAGACTTGAACCAGGCAGTCTGGCGTCAGCACCTAGGCATTTAACCCTGATCTGAGTTATCTTTGTGTCAGTTGTTGCAACTCACATTGTGCCTAGCCTACAGTTAACACTCAGATATACTTAGGAAGAAACTATGGCCAATTCTTTAGAAAAAAATGCATACTCTAATTCCAGATACTGAGGAATTTTCTCTTTCATTATTCCTTATATAGCTGCTTCTCAACTGCCATCTTTGCCCTACCAGTATTTAAATGCTTTCCTTCCTCTTTGTGGTCTTGGGAGAGTACTTCAATAACTTCTAAAATAAATAAAGCATCAACTTCATCAAGATAGCATGAAATTCCTAGAAGGTCCATATATCTGATGAGGAACATTTTATTAGTCATGTAGGCCTCTGACCTCTGGTTTGCCTTAATCAAGAGCCTAGGGTGTTAAAGTGAATAAAACTGTGATACTTCACAGGCTTTTCATTGTTTGTGTAGCATTTTGCCTCACATAAGGGCTAGGAAGTTGGATTGAAACTTTTAAGGGAATCTTTTGCCATTTTTAGCACATATTATCTGTAACTAGATCAAGACAGCATCCCTATAGGTGATGACCAAGTAGAAAGAGTTATGTCTCATCTATCTTTGCCACAGTCCTTATTTGCAGAGAGAAGAAAGTAGGACGAGAGGGCACTTAATGTCCTCCACCCAAACCAAGATGTACTCTGTTTCGATATCCTTAGAGCTTAGATAAGTAAGTGCTGATTGAAACAAGGACTTCACAAACATCTGGTATTCAGGTGATCTGCCAACAGATGGTTTATTCCCCCATACTCAGAATGCCAACCTTAAATGAAAGTTTCTCCATCTTCAGGTTCTAAAGGTGACCATTAGCTCCAGGATTATCGCTAAACCCATAGTGGATTTTCTGTTATATTTAGGTAGCTGAATCATATTAAGCTTGACAATGGTTTGCTTTTTCTTGGCAGAGCCTGTGCTTTCTCAGCACAATTTATGTAACAGCAATCTCATTAGAATTTTGCGTGATTCATTGCTTAGACCTTATAGTTTCTGCAGTCGATTGCAGTTCGGAATGTCCTGCCCTCTGACTGACCTGCTCCACATGCTGCTCCCATGCTTTCCGCTTGCTCATCCTGAGTGGATGCCGCACACTAGTCGCTATTCCAGTGCAGAAGTTCAAAGTGAGAAATGGACTGGTACTACTTTTTAACATAAGAGTTTTTCTTCTCTCCACTTTTTCTAATAGAGAGACGCTATTCTGGCCAGGTTTGGAAAATGAAGCTTAGTTTGCCTTCTGTGGAGCCAGACGTGCCCATTTTGACAGACTCCACTGACACTAGGGGAAGGCTGTGGTGGCATCAAAATTAGTCCAGGGATAGCAGAAGACATTGCTCTGCCAAAGCCAAACCAGGGAGGAAGTAGGTACAAGGTAACAATTTCAAACATAAATGACCTCCTTTCAGAGGTTCAAGAAGGAAAGATTTTTTCAGATGGCTTAGCAGAGTAGTTGTTACACAAACATCAGTTTATTTGGAAAGGGGAAGAGGGCAATGGGAGAAACTAATGTGGGGCCTGCATTATATCATAGAAAGTTCGCTGCAGAATTATATTGTTGTTATAGAAATCCCTGGAGAGCCACTACCCTGGCCTGTGCAGAAATAGTCGTTTACTGAGCTAATGATGAAGAAGCCCAGAAGACAAACTGAGATGGAGGGCAGACAGAAAGCACATAAAACAGTCTCCTGAGCAGTTAGAGTCATAGTCTGTGACTTCAGGACTGTAGCACCTCTTACTCACGTGGATGACACCCAATTTCAGCGTGGCACTCCATCTGCCCAGGGTAATGGAATCCATCGTTTGGCTCCTGACACTGGTAAAGCAGCCAAGCACTGAGCAGGAGAGAACATTGGATGGAAGACTCTGGAGGAACAGGGGAAAGGTTTTCCAAAGAATTTTAAGTGGCAGTGTTATAGTTTAAATTATTATTTCCTGAAAGTATTAAAATGCATTAAGAAATGCAGATAATCAAGAGCTTTTGAAAAGTGAATTGTTTTGCTCCAGCAAATATGCAGATGTGGCCTAGTCCTTCTGGCCCCATCAGAAAAACAGTTACCATCCTCCCAAGTAGCCCAGCATCAGCACTCCAGCAGATCAGAGCCATGGCACCTTTGCAGGAGCTCTGGTCAACACTTCCTGCTGTCCCCCAAGTGATTTCCCTTATTCTCACATCCCCACATCCTGATGTTCTGATGACCCCTGTGTCTGGGCAGAAAGTGTAGCAGAGAAGAATGACTTGACACTTGCTCTCAGATTATCCCAGGATCATTCTATCAGTGTGCCAAGGAAGCAGCATTTCTCTTTTCCCCAATCATTATACCTCCAGGTAGTCTGATGTTCTTTTTAATCCAAGCCCAGATATACTGTGATAGGTGAAATATCACATACACCACAGCACTTTAGGAAAGAGAGTATATGGATTAAGAAATGGGCCAGGGGGCAGGCACAGTGGCTCATACCTATAATCCCAGCACTTTGGGAGACCGAGGTGCGAGGATTGCCTGAGTCTGTGGGTTCGAGACCAGTCTGGGCAACTTGGCGAGACCTCATCTCTACAATAAATCAAAATATTAGCCGGGCATGGTGGTATGCACCTATAGTTCCAGCTACGTGGAAAGCTGAGGTGGAAGGATTGCCTGAGCCCACCAGATCAAGACTGCAGTGGCCATGAGCATGTCACTGCACTCCAGCCTGGACGACAGAGTGAGACTCCGATTCACAAAAAATAAAAACATAAAAAATGGACCAGACACAGTGGCTCACGTCTATAATCCCAGCACTTTGAGAGGCTGAGGTGAGAGGATTGCGTGAGCTCAGGTTCAAGACCAGCCTGGGCAATTTGGCAAGACCTCATCTCTATAATACATCAAAAATTAGCCAGGCATGGTGGCGTATGCCTATAGTTCCAGCTACTTGTAGTTCCAACTACTTGGAAGACTGAGGCAGAAGGATCTCCTGAGTTCAGCAGGTTGACACTGCGGTGTCCATGAATGTGCCACTGCACTCCAGCCTGGGCAACAGAGCGAGACTTCAACTCAAAAAAAAAAAAAAAAACCAAAGAAGTGGGCCACACACAGTGGCTCACCCCTGTAATCCCAGCTCTTTGGGAGACTGAGGCAAGAGGATTGCCTGAGCCCAGGAGTTTCAAGACCAGCCTGGGCAACATGGCAAGACCTCATCTCTACAATAAATCAAAAAATTAGCCAGGCATAGTGGTGTGTGCTTGCAGTCCCAGGTACTTGGAAGGTTGAGGTGGAAGGATCACCTGAGCCCAGCAGGTTGAGACTCATGATCATGCCAGTGCACTCCAGTCTGGATGACAGAGGGAAACTCTGACTCAAAAAACAAAACAAAACAAAACAAATGGGACCTTTCTCTGTGCCTCACAGCTGTCCTCTTTCTTTTCCACTTGCAGGAAATCCAGGCTACCTGGTATGAGAAACTGCATGAGTGGGAGGATGCTCTTGTGGCCTATGATAAGAAAATGGACACCAACAAGGATGACCCAGAACTGATGCTGGGCCGCATGCGCTGTCTCGAGGCCTTGGGGGAATGGTGAGCTTCATCAGGATGGTGGCACAAATGACTGTGAGAGATTTTGTCTCCTGAATTTGAAAGGAAGGCTTCTCCCAAGCAGAGTTCTCATCTCAGGCTCTCATTTGGTTTTAGTTAATGTTTTCTCTGGAACCATCTTTCACTTTGGTGTTTTTATCTCCCTATTCTGTCTCAGCTGCTAAATCGCAAGACTTTCTCTTAAACTTCATAATGCTCTAGGACAGGATAGCCTTGGCATGTTCTTGAGATCTATACCAGTTTCCATCTGCTCCCTTGCTCTCAGGCTCTTGATTGGCCTGGTGACGATGTCATATTCTTACTTTGCAGCGTTGTTTTTTGTTTTTGTTTTTGTCAGCTCTTGTTAATGCTTTTAGGAAGAAAGAACAATGACTGCCTCTTAGGTGCCTCACCTTTACTGAACACATACTATATGCCCAGCACTGTGCTAGGCTCCAAGGATACAAAAGATGCAAAGAAAACAGGCCCTTACTGAGAGCTTGATGGGACAAGCACATAAACTGATACTTACTAAGCTTGGGAGGATGTCGGCAGTGGTCTGAGCAGACTATTTTGAAAGCTCAAAGGAGGAAGCAGGGTGACCTTGCAGTACTTCCTGGAGGAAGGACTGAGAGGAGACAGGTAAAGGAGAAGGGAGAGAGGAAAGTGAGTATTCCAGGTAGAAGCAGCAGTCATACCTAACTGAGAACATGTAGCTAGGTTTTGGTTTGGAGAGTTGTCGGGGCTGTTGAAGAAAAATTGGTCTCCTCTCTTTTCAGCATCAAGTACAGTTTTTAAAATAGTGACAAAATGCTATATTACCGTCATTGAATAGTTGAACTGCAGTTTTAAATGACTGAAACAAAGTGCCATACTACCTCCCACTAGTCGGATATCCTGACTTTCTCTTGAACATGATGCTGAGGGTCCACTATTCATTCATTCAACCAGTCAGTATCAAGTGCTTATTTGCTGCCAGTGTCTGTGCCAGGCCATGAGACATAGCAGTGAACAAGAGAGACATAGCCCCTGCTTTCCCAGAGCTTACAGGGCAGGGAGCCAGGCAGCTGTAATACAGTGTGATAACACCATAAAGGAGAAGCACAGGTGCTGTAGCAGGAAGCACCCTAATCCAGGCTTGGAAGGCAATGGAAGGCTTCCAGAAGGAAGGGTTATCTGACTTAGACCTGGACAGCAAGGAGCACAGTATGCCATGGGCTCTGAGAGTTCAGTATGGCTGCAGGGTCAGGTGTAATGTGGAGAGAGGCACACATGAGCAGGAAAGGTTGGCAGGGGCCCATCATTAACGAAAGGCTGATGGACCTTGTTAGGACCATAACCTTGGGACTTCTGATCACTGAAGTTTTTGGAGCACCTTCACTATCAGGTTTGCATCATAAAAAGATGATCTCTTTAGGAGCAAATTAGAGGGCAGGTTGGAGGAAGGCCAGAGAGGAAACAGCAGAGTAGTTCAGAGACTGTCAAGAGGCTGGAGAGATAAAGGGATGGCAGTGGGGCTGGAGAGAAGCAGCTCGACCCAGAGGTGTTTAGGAGGCAGCATTGTCCGGGTTGGGAGAGTGAGTCTGAGTGGAAGTAGAGGGGGAAAAGGAATTACAGTTTGAGCTTCCAGACCAAAGGTGAGACCAGAACACCCAGAGCTCTCCTCAGAGGCCAGGTCGACCCAAGCCTGAGGGTCCCCTGAAGCCAAACCAGCTGAGGAGCTGTCTAGAGGAGGCAAAATGCCACAGGAATGTGCTCTTATATTTGGGTCTGTCTGTGGAATCTCTCTGTCCCTGGAGGCTATTAAAAGTTCTCATATTCCGTTTTTATTTTGCAAGCATCGTTGTTGTTTGTTTTTTTGAGTTGGAGTCTTACTCTGTCACCCAGGCTGGAGTGCAATGGCACACTCAATGGCCACCACAGCCTCAACCTACTATGCTCAGGTGATCCTTCTGTCTCAGCCTTCCAATTAGCTGGAACTACAGGCATGTGCCACCATGCCCAGCTAATTATTTGATTTATTGTAGAGGTGAGGTCTTGCTAAGTTGCCCAGTCTGGTCTCAAACCCGTGGGCTCAGGCAGTCCCCTCACCTCAGCTTCCCAAAGTACTGGGATTATAGGCATGAGCTACCACGCCCGGCCTAAAAGAGATTTTTAAATGAAGTGAAAGAAGCAGAATTCTCTTCCTGATCCTGCAGGTTTCTGATATAGTTTATTTAGTCGATTCTGTTTAGAGTGCAATTTCTAAATGTATTTTGCCTTGAACATATATTCTGAACAAGCCTAAGGCAGATATTCGCCAGAAGTGGCATCAGGAATGATCTGGAGTTACCAGTAAGCTCACCCTTCCTCTTTCCCCATGCCCATTTGCCTCCAGGAGGATAAGTGCAAGAGCCAAGTCTCCCAGCCTCATGGCGCTGGCAGCCACACCTGCAACCCCCTCCCCACAGGCTCCCCACACAGCCTCTAGGCCATTGAGAGCAGAATCCTCGGGAGTGATGTCACGGGCATTCAGCCCTTGGAGGCATTCCAAATGAGAGAATACTTTCTAAGCTTTTTTGCCGCAGCACTGTGGAGAATCAGTCCTAGGGGGCGGGCTGTTTACCCAGTGCTTACTGGGTGAGAGGCAGCAGAAACCTAGCCTCGTCGTTTCCCTGCAAACAGTCTTATATTTCTTACTTGTTTTGCCCACCCTCCCCCCCTTTGAGAGTTAGGACTCAGTATATTCTGCCTTCTCTTTTGTATAAATGTTTGTGGGAGAGAGGAAGCCTGCCCCTTGTCTGTGTGCGCTGCCTGGGCTCTGCTGGCTGTCCACACTGCCACATGGTGAGACAGCTCATGGCAGTGCCTGAGTTCACGGCCAAGGGTCGCCTTGCCAGGATGCTGCTCGTGCATTGCTCCCTGCATTTTTGTCTCTTGAAGTAAGAGTTTTGGGATATTTTTTTTCTTTTTGAGTTTTGGGATTTAATCACAAAACTTGCTCCCTGCCTCTAGGTGAAAAGACAAGCTTAATTTCCAGGCCCGTGACACAGAAACAGGTAGTCCTTACAAAAGACGAAGGGAAGACTGAACTGCCTATGTCCCAGCTGTAAAACAGAATTGTGGACTTGGAAGGACCATTCGGATGTCATGCAGCTTTCTCCGCTACCTCTAGGCAGGACCCCAACAAAAATACGCTGTTCATATGAGCTGCTCCTATGCTCTAAGCCAGTGGTTCTCAAACTGTGGCCCCTGGACCAGCAACTTTGGTATCCCATAGAAACTTGTTGGAAATGCACATTCTCAGGCCCCACCCCATCCCTAGAGAATCAGAAATTCAAAGGGTGGAGCCCAGCCTTCCAAAGAGTCCTCTGGGGGTTTCTGATGTACTCAGTGTTTTGAGAACTATTGCTTTAGGGCAAACTCCTAGCAGGACCCAGGAGTGAACATTTCTAAGGAGGTTGGCAGGAAGCCAATGCTGAGGGTTCATCCTCTCCTGTCACTGAGCCTCAGTGAGTGCGTAGGGCACAATGGCCCCCAGTTCCTCATTTTGCTCTCAACTCTGTATTGAGCCAGAGTGCTAATCCCTGGCTCTTTTTTTTTTTTTTTTTTTTTTTTGAATTGGAGTCCAGTGATCCTTCCACCTCAGCCTTCTGAGTAGCTGGAACTACAGGTGCGCGCTACCATGCCCGGCTCATTTTGATTTATTGTAGAGATGAGGTCTCGCTTGCCCAGACGGATCTTGAACCCACGGGCTCAGGCAATCCACTCACCTCAGCCTCCCAAAACATGGAATTACAGGCTGAGCCACCGAGCCCGGCTTCCCTGGCTCTCTTGATCATATGTCAGAGAGATAGTGCAGTTAATATCCACCATACCACAGTGCTAGATGATGGCCCTGAGCACTTCTGGCCAGCCTCTCAGTGAGCTCAGCCTGAATTCCTTCAACAGTGATTGACTTCAACTTTTTCTTTTTTTTTTTGAGTTGGAGTCTCACTCTGTCACCCAGGCTGGAGTGCAGTGGCATGCTCATGGCCACTGCAGCCTCGACCTGACCTGCTGAGCTTAGGTGATCATTCCATCTCAGCCTTCCAAGTAGCTGGAACTAAACAGGCACATGCCACCACGCCTGGCTAATTTTTTGATTTATTGTAGAGATGAGGTCTCACCAAGTTGCCCAGACTAGTTTCAAACCCGTGGGTTCAGGTAATCCTCTCACCCCGGCCCCAAAGAGCCACCACTCTGGTCCAACTTCCGCTTTTTTATCCCCACCTGCCCGCATCACCTTATAGTGCAGTACAGTTGACATCCCAGGAACCTTTTGACCTTGTGCCCTTTCTCTTGACTCCACTTTCATTGCCAAGTTAAAACATCCCAGTCTGTACAACAAAACGAGACCTCATCTCTACAAGGAAATTTTTTTTTAAATTAGCTGGGTGTGGTGGCACATACCTGTAGTCCCAGCTACTCAGGAGACTGAGGTAAGAGGATCGCTTGAATCAAGAGATTGACCCTACTATGAGTTCTGATCCCACCTCTGCATTCTAGCCTGGGCAACAGAGCATGACCCTGATTCAAACACAAACAAAAATTCTGCAGCATGTCTCTCAGAAAGGAAAAATTAAGGAATTTCCTAGCTGCATCTCAAAGTTCACTTGAAATCAGGGACTCGTATTTGCATAATAACAGTTTCATATTTCCTTTAATTAAGAAGTGAAGCCGGCTCCATGACTCAGTCTGTAATCCTGCGCCTTGGGAGGCTGAGGTGAGTGGATTGCCTGAGCCCGCGGGTTCAGTACCCTCCTGGGCAACTTGGTGAGACCTCATCTCTACAATAAATCAAAAAATTAGCCGGGTGTGGCAGCACGCACCTGTAGTTCCAACTACTTGGAAGGCTGAGGCAGAAGGATCGCCGGAGCCCAGCAGTCGAGGCTGCGGTGGCCTGAGTGGCCACTGCACTCCAGTCTGGGTGACAGAGTGAGACTTCAACTCAAAAAAAAAAGAAGTGAAACATAGGAGGGCATTTAACAGCCAATAGGAAGTTCCTATTCTAGGGCTTCCATATTCTCATTGTGTCTTGGGTCTCGAGAGCACTGTGCAAATCTCAACATCTCATAGTCCTCATCCACACTCATGGTAATTGTGCAGAATTCTGAGAATAAGCAGCATCTTGATTTCTGGTACATGTGACCATTGGAGAGCCTTTCTTCTATACAGATTGGTTTCATTTGGGTTTTACTTTAGACTGAAATCATTTGTGCAATACTTTTAAGAGCCAGTTCTCCCTATAGCTTTGAACCCAGAATGAATGTCCAGATGTGTCTGTTCAGATTGCTTTCTCTGTAGGCCTGCCAGAGAGAAAGAGCCCAGAGTTCATTGGCATAGGAAAGAAGTTATTTAATATTTATGAAGCAAGCCAGATGTTCAGGACATTTCACTCATGTAGAGTTAGACATGGTTCCTATCCTTGATAAACTCACCCTCAGACAAACCATGGACACCAGGCTCTAGAAACAACAAGTAGCCCATCCATAGCACTATCATGTGACCTAGTAGAATGTGCTTTTTATTTATGGGCTCCTAGTTTGAGACAGACAGGCCCTGACTACAGTTCCTCTGTAATTCTCAGCTGATTCAAGGGGCTGCAAAGGAAGATGGATAGGTTATGGTCAAACCTGACTGTATAATTCTTTTCTTTCAGGGGGCAGCTCCACCAGCAGTGCTGTGAAAAGTGGACTCTGGTGAATGATGAGACCCAAGCCAAGATGGCCCGGATGGCTGCTGCAGCTGCATGGGGGTTAGGTAAGGTTTCCCTCACAGGTACCCCTCAACCTGGGAGGATGAGTCTGGGGCTTGCATCCAGAGAGTAAGGCCCTGTGACTGCAGATGGAGATGTCAGGCCTATAGAGGTATAAAGACGGTCAGTGTCCACCTACTTCTGCATCTTCCATCTGTCCTTTCTACCTGGTGATTTTGATTAACTTCTTAGACATGGGTAAAATGGATTTTCATGGGAAGACCAAGGAAGACAGTGTGCAAACAGCAAAACTGAGATTGAGTGGGTAAGAAATACATACCCCTACACTCACACAGAGTTCTTCTGACATCATATGGGTGGGGTTTTTTCCCATACACCCCACATTTCTCCAGCAGACACCAGCTGGCTGTCCAGTAACCCAATTCCATTCCGACATTGTCTACCTGGAAGCAGCATGAGATCTCACAAGTTAAGGGCTCTTCCCCACAATACTGCACCCACTTCAGATGCCATTTGCAGGTCCCAGACTGTGACTTGTGCTTCTGACTGATGGACTGTAAATTGGGGTTCTTTTTGAAATGGAATATGGAATGCAAAAAAAGAAAGAAAGAAATCAGGGTTCTCACGGTCCCCCTCCCCATGTTTGATAATTTGCTAGTACAGTTCACAGAACTCAGGGAAACCCTTTACATACATTCCCTGGTTTATGATAAAGGACATGTATGAACAGGTGCATAGGGCTGGGTCTAGAGGAGTCTGGGGTGCAGGAGCTGCTGTCCTGTGGTCTTGGGGCTCACCACTGCCTTCATGGCGCCTTCAGCAACCTGGATCTCCTAGTTCAAGTTTTACTAGCCCTTGTTTTCAGCCTCGCCCTTCCTGAAGGCCAGTGGATGGTGCTAAAAGTTCCAACTCTGAGCCGGGCTCGGTGGCTCAGCCTGTAATCCCACACCCTTGGGAGGCTGAGGTGAGTGGATTGCCTGAGCCCGCGGGTTCAAGACCCACCTGGGCAGCGAGACCTCATCTCTACAATAAATCAAAAAATTAGCTGGGCGTGGTAGCGCATGGCTGTAGTTCTAGCAACTCAGAAGGCTGAGGTGGAAGGATCACTGTAGCCCAGCAGGCGAGGCTGCGGTGGCCGGGAGCGGCCACTGCACTCCAGTCTGGGCGACCGAGTGAGACTCCAACTCAAAAAAAAAAAAAAAAGTTCCAACTCTGTTATTTCTGGGTCTTTCCGGTGCCCAGCACCATCCTGCAGCAACCTAGTAGCCTTAGTCACCTCATTAGCAAAATCAGAAGGAGCTCATTTTAAATAACAAAAGCACACCTGTCATTCAGGAAATTCGAAGAACTTTAGATAACTCTGCCAGGCACCATGGACAAAAGACCAGATATATTTCTTACTATATTTCTTATTGTTTCTTACTCTTATCATGGGATTTGTTTTTTGTCTTAAACAAGTCACTGACTTATTTTTCTCTCTTACAAATGAAATCTAGAGGTAGGCATTTCCAGACTAGCATTTTGGCTCCCTTGTCATTAACTCTTTCCATATTTCTTCTTTGCATGCTTAACTTGGGTCCTCCATTTTAATGTTCATCTCATGGTCCAGCATAGTTGCTGGAGCTCCCTCATGATGTCTTTAACCCAAGCAGAAGTAAAAGGAGAAGACAGTTGTCTTTCTCCTTTTATTTCCTAACTTTTATCAAAGAACTTTTCTAACATATGTAAAAATGAAGAGAGTAGCATGAGCCAGGTGTGGTGGCTCATGCCTGTCATTCCAGCACTTTGGGAGGTGGAGGCAAGAGAATTCCCTGAACCCAGGCATTTGGGACTAGCTGTGCAACTTGGCGAGACCTCGTCTCTACAGTAAATCAAAAAATTAGTTGGGCAAGTTGGCACACACCTATAGTTTCAGCTACTTAGAAAACTGAGGCTGAAGGATCACCTGAGCCCAGCAGGTTGAGGCTGTGGTAGCTGTGAATGTGCCACTGTTCTCAAGCCTGGGCAACAGAGTGAAACTCTGACTCAAAAAAAAAAAAAAGAGAGAGTATAGTATAATGAACCCCCGTCTGCCATTCATCTTCTCTGACAATTACAAACATGTTGACCGTTTATTGTCTTTATTCTCCTCCTTTCTGCTCAACACTTGCTCACCTCACTCCCTTTTTTTTGTTTGTTTTTTTTTTTAAGATGGAGGGTACAATTCAGGGTTAGGTACATAAGTGGTCATCTACAGGTAAAGTTTGGGCTTCCCATTGGTCCTCACTTTGCCTGGTTTGGGATCAAATCACCTTACCCTTATCCAGCTCACCTCTACTCTCAGAAGGTTTTTTGTTTTTCTTTTTGTTTTTGACTCAGGGTCTCATTCTGTTGCTCAGGCTAGAGTGCAGTGATACAATCACAGCTCAGCAACCTCCAACTTCTGGGCTCAAGTGATCCTCCTGCCTCAGCCTGCCAAATAGCTGGGACTACAGGCACATACCACCACATCTGGCTAATTTTTAAATTTTTTTGTAGAGATGATGTCTCACTCTGTTGCCCAGGCTGATCTTGAACTCCTGGGCTCAAGCAGTGTTCCCGCCTTGGCCTCTCAAACTGCTGGGATTACAGGTGCGAGCAACCACACCCAGCCTCCCAGAGTATTTTAAAGCAGAGATTTCCTTTTAATTCCTGCAGACATGTGTATTTCCGACATTAGGCCCCAGTTGAAAGGAGTAGTAACATCCATTCCAGAGATAGTCCTGATAAGAGGGCAAAGGATACATAGGCTATCCCAGATGAAAAACTTGCCTTGTGGAATCCAGAGGAAGGTTATATAACCTTCCACCTTCCTTCTATTCTATCCCTCTTGAGTCACAGAGCTTATATCCTTTTATTTCATGAGCTCTGGGCTAGATCCGGAACATTTTTCAAAAACAAATTGCTTCCTGAGGAGTCATCATTTGCTATTTGCTTGTGCCCAGAGGCATAGAGAATGGATGAGCTGATGGTCTGGAGTGTGAGGCAGGAAAATGCCTTATAAAGTTGGCAGCCCTGCGGTTTGCAGCTAATGAAGCTGATATCTTTTCTGCAGATGGTCTTGGTACTCCTGGCATTTGAGACTTGCTTACCCGACCAGGGGAAGTGAGTACCTCTTCCCGGCTGCAGCCATCTCTCCAGTTTAACACGACACAGAGATCACTGTGCTGTGACTTAGCCTACCTTTCTGTTATAACAGAACTTCTTAAAATATTTATCTTCCCCGTGCCCCCCCCCAAGGCAAAGATAATGCCAGAGTGAAATGGGCAAGCAATTTGTCTAATCCTGTCCCCTACCTGTGTAATGGCCATTTTTAGTTGTTTAGAGGAAAATGTAATTTCCCAGGGTACCATTGAACCATGAGGCGCTTCACTAGTAGGGACGAAAGCAATTCCAACTCACCTGGAGAGACCTGGGAGAGCTCTTGGGGTGATGCAGGGTTGCATGAAGCCCATCAGTGTGCAGGCTCTGCACGCCATGCTTCCCTTCGTCTTTCTTTTTTTTTTTGAGTTGGAGTCTCACTGTCGCCCAGACTGGAGTGCAGTGGCCGCTCCCAGCCACCGCAGCCTCGCCTGCTGGGCTCCGGCGATCCTTCCGCCTCAGCCTTCCGAGTAACCAGAATTACAGGCATGCGCTACCACGCCCAGCTAATTTTTTTATTTTATTGTAGAGATGAGGTCTCACCTGCCCAGGCGGGTCTCGAACCCGCGGGCTCAGGCAATCCACTCACTTCAGCCTCCCAAAGTGTGGAATTACAGGCTGAGCCACCGAGCCCGGCTCCCCTCGTCTTTCATGATGCTCCCTGGGCTGCACTGAGTCCAGTGTTAGTAAGACAGACAAGGCTATGTTGGTTAAGTCAACCCGTGTATAGAGGGCTCTGCAGGATTCTGATACATCAGGCTCAAGGTCATTTGTCTTGTTTGGACCCCAAACTAAAGGAAAGTAACAGTGGCAGGGCCTGTTTGAGATGCCGTCCTAGCCCAGCCAGCCAACCACCCTGATGCTTTCTGGCTCTCTGTCTGTGTACCTAGGTCAGTGGGACAGCATGGAAGAATATACCTGTATGATCCCTCGGGATACCCACGATGGGGCATTTTATAGAGCCGTGCTGGCACTACATCAGGACCTCTTCTCCTTGGCACAACAGGTAAAACCTACATGTACTCAGGTCTTCCAGCACAGAAAAGTTTATGGTGCTTGGGTTAATGGGCTACTATGTTTCAGCTCTGGGGCTTATGTGGCCCTGTGAGTGCATTGGAATGGTTTTGATATGTTGTACTCAGTAAGAAGAAGACTGCCAGCAGGTCAGTGGAGGCTGCTTGTTTTGAGGGGGACAAATGTATTCTGGAAGTTACCATTTCAGTTGCTTTTGGGGTTAGCTTAGTGGGTCATCATTGTGTCCTTTTTATCCCCTTGCCTTAACATTCCTTATAGTAGAGAGAGGCTTTGTTTCACCCAAGGGTAGGCTTCAGAGAGCCAGCAGTCCCCACTGTGTAGCAGAAGTTAGTTACAAGGGTCTTCTGGCCACACAGGTGTGTCACACATTGACTACTTTCCGAGGTGCTAGCCGTTATTTGCAAATTCTGTGCCGACCTGCAGATTAAAATAATGAAGTTTAAAAAATATTGATGAAAAAAAATAAAATAAAATAAAATAATGAAGTTATCACATCCACCCTGTCAGGCACCAGACTGTCATAGATGAGGTGCCCAGGTAAATAATCTGAGCACTTAGGGATGAGGACGCACTAATTACTTTAAACAAAAAAGAGAAGCTCCGTATGAGGGGTTTTTAATTGATAGCACAGAGAAGACTCCAACCACAGTCCTGTACTCTGATTTATGACCATTCATGTTGAGACACTAGAGCTCCCGTTCACAGGGAGAGGATAGGCATCTCTGCCAGTTTCAGAGGGACTCCTTCAAGAGGACAGAGGATGCTTGGAAGCTGGAGACAACTACCTAGAGTCATTCAAATGTGTGCAGAATCTATGTGCACAAACATGCCCAACAAGGAAACATTAGAAAGTAGATCCCCAAAGATGCCCTCTTGAGATGCAGAAACACAGTGATTTTGTTGCATAGCCTACGTTTTCTCTCCCTTACCACCAAAGATTTGGGTGTTAATCTTAGGTAGTTTCTAAAGTTTTGGACTGGGTGTGGTAGCTCACACCTATAATCCCAGCACTTTGGGAGGCTGGAGCGGAAAGATTGCTTGAGCCTAGGAGTTGGAGACCAACCCAGGCAACATAGCAGCATCTCATCTCTATAAAAAAAATTTTTTAATTAGCCAGTCATAGTGGTGAGCACCTGTAGTCCTGGCTACTCGGGAGGCTGAGGAGGGAGGATCACTTGAGCCCAGGAATGTGAGGATACAATGAGCCATGATCATGCCACTGCCCTCCAGTCTAGGTTGCAGAGTGAACCCCCAATTCAAAAAAATAAAAAGTTTTAAATGCCATACATTTCTGTCTTTGATGAGAACTTGGATAATACTCTTCTTAGCCAGTCAGAGCTATGCAAGGGTTTCTTCCCTTTGGTGAATTTCTCTCTTCATCACTGGAATTTAAGTGAGACAGATAGCTTCTGCAGCTAGTTGGGAAACTCTAAAATAGCCTTATGCTCCCAAGTCCAGTGATCCATCCCAGGGGTTCTTTGTTTTTCTTCTAGTGCATTGACAAGGCCCGGGACCTGCTAGATGCTGAGTTAACTGCAATGGCAGGAGAGAGCTACAGTCGGGCATATGGGGTGAGTGTCACATATTCTGCACATTGTTGTTTTGGGGGGCTTATTTCAGTTCTTTTCCCTGAGTGGGCTATTGAGAACTCACAGGTTATGGGGAACGTGCCTGCTTTCTCTGGTCAGATACCCTTATACCTGACGAATGACTTAAATTAATCCTATCTTTTGGGGCATTCATGCAGTAATTAGGATGCAATATGATTTGCTTCCATCAGGCCATGGTTTCTTGCCACATGCTGTCCGAGCTGGAGGAGGTTATCCAGTACAAACTGGTGCCTGAGCGGCGAGAGATCATCCGGCAGATCTGGTGGGAGAGACTGCAGGTGAGCTTGGTAGTGAGCCCTGTTAACCACTCCCTCCCCAATTCCCCTGGACAAGCACTTGCACTCACCCACACTCTTTTTTTTTGTTGTTGTTGTTGTTTTGAGTTAGAGGCACTCTGTCGCCCAGACTGGAGTGCAGTGGCATTCTTCCGGCCACTGCAGCCTCGACCTGCTGCGCTCCGGCGATCCTTCTGCCTCAGCTGTCCAAGTAGCTGGAACTACAGGCATGCGCTACCACACCCAGCTAATTTTTTGATTTATTGTAGAGATGAGGTCTCACCAGCTTGCCCAGGTGGGTCTCGAACCCGCGGGCTCAGGCAGTCCACTCACCTCAGCCTCCCAAGGCGTGGGATTACAGGCTGAGCCACCGAGCCTGGGTCTTTTTTTTTTTAATTAGAAAGTGGGGTACAGTTCAGGGTTAGGTATACAAATGTTGGTTATGCAGGTACCCTTGTTGATGAGGTGTACCCCTCATTCCCCTAGGAGTTTCCTTCAACTGCCAGTACCACCCCCCCTTCCCTGACAGCCTCCCACCACTGCCAATCCCTTTCTTATAGTACTATAATTGTTCAAGATTCACTTATGAGTGAGAACATATGGTACTCTGTTCTTTGTTTCTGTGATAGAAAATGGAGTATGATCGACTCTAAATCCATCCAAGTTGCTGCGAAGTCCATATGTTTGTCCTCCTTTATGGCTGCATAATATTCCATTGTGTACATGTACCACATTTTTTTTATCCAGTCCAACTTCGATGGGCAGCATGGTTGGTTCCATGTTTTTGCTATTGTGAATAGAGCTGCAACAAACATACGTGTGCAGGTATCTTTTTTGTAGAATGATTTGAGTTCCTCCGGGTATATTACCAATAGGGAAATTGCTGGGTCATATGGAAGGTCAATTTCTAGTTCTTTCAGAAATTGCCACACTGTCTTCCACAGAGGTTAAACTAGTTTGCTTTCCCACCAGCAGTGTAGAAGCATTTCTTTTTCTCTGCATCCTTGCCAGCATGTTGTTGTTTGTTTATTAATGATGGCCATTCTTACTGGGGTTAGGTGGTATCTCAGTGTGGTTTTATTTTGCATTTCTCTGATGATGAGTGAGGCTGAGCACTTTTTCATGTGTCTGTTGGCTGCCCATATATCTTCTTTTGAGAAGTGTCTATTCATATCTTTTGCCCACTTTTTAATGGGGCTGTTTGTTTTTTTCCTTTTGGTGCGTTTTGAGTTCCTTGTAGATCCTAGATGTTAGTCCTTTGGCAAATATTTTTTCCCATTCTGTGGGCTGTCTCCCTGCTCTCTTGATGGTTTCTTTTACTTTGTAGAAGCTCTTTAGTTTGATGAGGTCTCACTTGTCTATCTTATTTCTTGAGGCATGGGTGTTTAGGGTTCTGAATAGAAATTGGTTGCTAGTTCCAAATTTCCATAAGAGTGTCTCCTGCGTTTTCTAAGATTCTTATAGTTTGAGGTTTTATGTTTAGGTCTTTGATCCATTTAGAGTTAATTTTTATGTATGGTGATAAATAGGGATCCTGTTTCAGTCTTCTGCATGTAATCAGCCAGTTTTCCCAGCACCATTTACTGAATAGGTTCTCCTCTCCCCAGTGGTTGTTGGAGGCTTTGTCAAAGATGGGTTGGTTGAGAAATTGAGGCTTTGTTTCTGGAATCTCTGTCCTATTCCATTGGTCTATATGCCTGTTCTTGTATCAATACCAGACTGTTTTGATTACTGTATCCTTATAGTAAGTTTGAAGTCTGGAAGTGTGATACCTCCTGCTTTGTTTCATTTTTTTTTTTGAGTTGGAGTCTCACTCTATTGCCCAGACTGGAGTGCAGTGGCC
>NW_007256301.1:429050-443959 GCF_000164805.1 Carlito syrichta
CCTAGGCTCCAGCAATCCTTCCGCCTCAGCCTTCCAAGTAGCCGGAATTACAGGCATGCGCTACCACGCCCGGGTAATTTTTTGATTTATTGTAGAGATGAGGTCTCCCTGCCCAGGCGGGTCTCGAACCCGCGGGCTCAGGCAATCCACTCATCTCAGCCTCCCAAAGGCGCGGGATTACAGGATGAGCCACCGAGCCCGGCTTGCTTTGTTTCTTTTGCTAAGGATTGTTTTGACTATTCGTGATCATTTATGTTTCCATATGAATTTCTTTTTTTTTTTTTTGAGTTGGAGTCTCACTCTGTCGCCCAGACTGGCGTGCAGCACGCTCCCGGCCACCGCAGCCTCGACCTGCTGGGCTACAGCGATCCTTCCGCCTCAGCCTTCCAAGTAGCTGGAACTACAGGCACGCGCTACCACGCCCAGCTAATTTTTTGATTTATTGTGGAGATGAGGTCTCACCAAGTTGCCCAGGCAGGTCTCGAACCCGCGGACTCAGGCAGTCCACTCACCTCAGCCTCCCAAAGCACGGGATTATAGGCTGAGCCACTGAGCCCGGCTCATATGAATTTCTATATTGTCATTTCCAGGTCTGAGAAGAATAATATTGGTAGCTAAATGGGTATTGCGTTGAATCTGTAGATTGCCTTTGGTAGGATGGACATTTTAACAACGTTGAGTCTCTCTATCCATGAGCATGGAATGTTTTTCTATTTGTTTGTGTCTTCTTAGATATCTTTGACCAGTGTTTTATAGTTCTCATTGTAAAGGTCTTTCACTTCTCTTGTTAGGAAGATGCTGAGGTATTTCTTTTTATGTGTGGTTATTGTGAATGGGATTGTGCTTTTTATTTGGGTCTCCACCTGCTTATTGTTGGTGTATAGGAATGCAACTGTCTTTTGCACATTTACTTTGTAGGCTGAGACTTTGCCAAAGTCTTTTATCAGTGCAAGCAGGTTTTTGACAGATTCTCTTGGATTTTCAAGGTACAGGATCATATCATCAGCAAAGAGGAATAACTTGACTTTCTCTTTTCCTATTTGGATACCCCTGATTTCCTTCTCTTGTCTAAATTGCCCTAGCTAGGACTTCCAACACAATGTTGAACAAGAGGGGTGAGAGTGGGCAGCCTTGTCTTGTTCTAGTTTTCAGGGGAAATGTTTCCAGTCTCTGTCCATTTAGCAATATGTTAGCTGTAGGTTTATCATAAAAGACACCTATTATTTTGAGGTATGTTCCTCTATACTTATGTGTTTGAGGGTTTTTATCAAGAATGGATGCTGGATTTTATCAAAAGCTTTTTCTGCATCTAATGATATAATCATGTGGTTCTTGTTTTTACATCTATTGATGTATTTAATTACATTTATGGTCTTGAGAATGTTGAACCAGCCCTGCATCCTGGGGATGAAGCCCACTTGGTTATGAGGGATGATTTTTGAGATGTGTTTTTGGATCCAATTTGCTGGACTCTTCTTGAGGATTTTTGCATCTCTGTTCATAAGGGATATTGGCCTGTAGTTCTCTTTTTTTGTTGGATCTTTACCTGGTTTGGGTATCAGTGTGATGTTAGCTTCGTAAAATGATTTGGGGAGAATTCTATCTTTCTCAATTACCTGGAATACTTTCAATTGGATTGATATCAGCTCCTCCTTGTACATTTTGTAGAATTCTGCTGGAAAGCCATCTGGTCCAGGGCTCTTTTTTTGGAGGTAGTTTTCGTATGACAGAGTCAATTTTGTGGGTTGGTATTGGACTATTTAGTGTCTCAGTGTCTTCTTGTTTTAACCTGGAGAGGTTGTGTGATGTCAAAAAGTCCTCCATTTCATTTAGGTTATCAAGTTTGTTTCCATATAGGTGTACATAATAATCTCTGATAATCTTTTGTATTTCTTTGGGGTCAGTTGTAGTTTGATCTTTTGTATTTCTGATTGTGTTTATTTCAACTGTTTCTCTCTTTTTCTTAGTCATTCTGGCTAGGGGTCCATCAATCTTGTTAAATCTTTCAGAGAACCAGCTTTTTGTTTTGTTGATGTTTTCTGTGATATTTTTGTCTTCTGTGTCCCGTATTTGAACTCTTAGTTTGGTGATTTGGATTCTTCTGCTAAAGTTTCGGTTTTGGTGGTCTTCTCTTTCCAGGTCCCTCAGGTGATTTGTTAGGCTCTCAACTTGTTATCTTTCCATTTTCTTTTCTTTTTTTTTTTTTTTTTGAGTTGGAGTCTCACTCTGTCGCCCAGACTGGAGTGCAGTGGCCGCTCCCGGCCACCGCAGCCTCAACCTGCTGGGCTCCAGCGATCCTTCCGCCTCAGCCTTCCAAGTAGCTGGAACTACAGACACGCGCTACCACACCTGGCTCATTTTTTGATCAATTGTAGAGATGAGGTCTCGCTAAGTTGCCCAGGTGGGTCTCGAACTCAGGCAGTCCACTCACCTCAGCCTCCTAAGGCGTGGGATTACAGGCTGAGCCACCGAGCCCGGCTTCCATTTTCTTAAAGTGTGCTCATAGAGATATAAATTCCCCTCTTAGAACTACTTTCATGGCATCCCAGAGATTTTGGTAAAATGTTTCTTCATTTTCATTTGCTTCCAGGAATCTTTTAATTTCTGCTTTGATTTCTGTGTTGACCCAGTAGTTGTTTGGCATCATGGAGTTTAGTGTCTATGTCTTTTTGGGCTTTGGGGAAATGTTGTTGGTGTTGATATTTATTTTTATTCCACTGGGGTCTGAGAATGTGCATGGCAAGATTTCAACCTTATGAAATTTGTTTATGCTTGATTTATAGCCAAAGATGTGACCAATCTTGGAGTATGTTCCATGTGGTGATGAGTAGAATGTATATTCTGTGGTTGTTGGGTGGAATAATCTGTAGGTATCTATTAAGTCCATTTGGTCAAGTGTCGAGTTTAGTTTCTGAATCTCTTTGTTGATTTTTCACCTCGATGAGCTACCTAGGGCTGTTAGTGGGGTATTCAAGCACCCTGCTATAATAGTGTGAGAGTCAATATCTTCTTTTAGTTTACTTAGTAGTTGCTTTATAAATGCTGGTGCTCCTGTGTTGGGTGCATATATGTTTAGGATGGATATTTCTTGTTGAGGGATTGAACCTTTTATCATTATGTAGTGTCCTTTTGCATTTTTTAAAATTTTTGATAGCTTAAAGGTTGTTTTGTCTGATATTAAGATCATGACTCCTACCTTCTTTTGTGATCCATTTGCCTGGAAATTTGTTTTCCATCCTTTAACTTTGAGTCTGTGTGCGTTCCTTGTGTTGAGGTGAGTTTCCTGGATGCAGCAAATAATTGGGTCATGGTTTCTTATACAGTTTGCCGTTCTGTGTCTTTTCAGTGGTGCATTTAGTCCATTCACATTCAGGCTGATTGTTGAAATGTGTTGTTTATCCCTGTCATGAGGTTCTTGTAAAACTTTTCTTTTGGCTTTGTGGTGGATGTATGTGTGTGTTTTCAAGTTTCTTGTTGCACTGTATTCTCTGTTGATTTTGTTCTCTGCTGTTCTGTTGGAAAGTATGGTCATTTTTTTTTCTTTCTTCTGTGCTTAATACCTTTTTAAGTGTCTCCTGTAGAGCTGGTCTGGAAGCTGCATAATCTCTTAGGAATTGGACGTCTGGGAAGAATATTAATTCTCCATCACTGACGAAGCTGAGCTT
This sequence comes from Carlito syrichta, assembly GCF_000164805.1. Taxonomy (NCBI): domain Eukaryota; kingdom Metazoa; phylum Chordata; class Mammalia; order Primates; family Tarsiidae; genus Carlito; species Carlito syrichta. The sequence continues at coordinate 432,716 of NW_007256301.1, forward strand.
GGCTGAGTAGGAAATTCTTGGTTGAAATTGTTTATCTTTGAGGACTTTGAATATAGGACTCTAGTCCCTTCTTTCTTGTAGTGTTTCTGCTGATAGGTCTGCTACTGTTCTGATTGGTTTTCCCCAGTAGGTAGTCTGACATTTCTCTCTTGCTGCCTTGAGAATTTTTTCTGTTGTGCCTACTTTATGTAGGCAAATTACTATATGTCTAGGGGTTGGTCTTCTCATTTGATGTCTTGTGGGGGTTCTCTGTATCTCTGTATCTGTGAGTTGTGCTTGGCTGGTCACATCTTGGTGAGATGGAGAAAGTTTTCTTGGATTACCTCCTGGAATATTTGCTCCAAGTTGTTCTCCATTTCCCTTTCTTCTTATGGTATACCAATCAGGCATAGGTTCAGCCTCTTGATGTAATTGCACATCTCTTATATAGGCTTTGTTCTTTCATTCTGAGTCTTCTTTCTATGTTTTTTACAGATTGGGTTAATTCCATGTTCTGGTCTTCAAGGTCTGAGATTCTTTCTTTAGCTAGATTAATTCTACTTTCCATGCTTGTCATCTTGTTATTTATTTCCTGGATGAAATTTTTTATTGCCATAATTTCTGTTACAAGTTCTTTCAGTGTTGCATCTTGTCTTTCTTGAGTCTTAGTCACTCTTTCCATCCATTTCCTAATCCCTGTCATATTCTGTCCCTCACACTCTTACCCAACATGCTTTTCCTGCTCCTCTATGTGATACTCAACTTTCAAAAATGCAGAACACAAAGGCTCTTCAAGGTTTTAACTGTGAGAAAATGACCAATTTTCCAAACTCTCCTTACTCTTCTTTAGGAATAAAAGAAAATGTCTTTAATAAGCGCTACTTATGGGTCAGGCGTGGTGGCTAACACCTATAATCCCAGCACTTTGGGAGGCTGAGGTGAGAGGATTACCTGAGCCCACGGGTTTGAGACCAGCCTGGGCAACTTGGTGAGACCTTGTCTCTACAATAAATTTTTAAATAATTAGTCAGGCATGGTGGCGTGTGCCTGTAGTTCCAGCTACTTGGAAGGCTGAGGCGGAAGGATCACCTGAGCTCAGCAGGTCAAGGCTGCGATGGCCGTGAGCATGCCACTGCATTCCAGCCTAGGCGACAGAATAAGACTCCAACTCAAAATAATAATAATAATAATAATAAGTGCTACTTGTGATCAGGCAGTTGGGAATCATAACCTCCAAATATGTGGTTCTCAGCCTTAGCGGTACAGTAGAATCATGTGGAGAGCATTTAAATCCTGAAGCCCAGGCCACTTAAATCAAAATTTCTGGGGGTAGACTCAGGATCGGTGTCTTTTTTTTTTTTCCTAATATACTAATGAAGACAGATCAGTAAATTTTCAGGTTCCCCAGATGATTCCAAAAGCCAAAACTAAGAACCACTGCTCTAACTACACTTACTGACCAACTGCATCCCTCTTTTTAAATGGGATTGCCTTATGTTCTCATTCGCCAACTCCTGCTGTAGTTCCTTAGATCAGAGTCATCCTATCGTCTCTATTCAGACTTTTTTCCACTTCAGTTTCTCCTTGTAGGGAAACTTTTCCAAGTCCTCCGCCAGTGTTTCATTGTCACATTCTGAATATTTTAGCATAAGGAGCTGACAATTCCAGATCTGGGAGTCAGCAGTCCTAAGTGTTCCGAAGAGGGTGGCCAGTTCTCCCATTCCTTGAGTAGGTAGGATGGGAAGATCATCACCAAAAAAAAAAAAAAAGAGAGAGAGAGAGAGAGGGAGAGAGAAGGCCTTTACCACTCCAGAAACCATTTGTCTCCCTGCTTGTCATAATCGACTATCTCAATTATAAGCCATTTCTTCTTGGCCAGATCCACACCTGATTCCAAATTCTTGCTCCAGACTAGTCGAGGTTTGTGCTTCCAGGTTTTCAGTAGGATGTGACAAAACCTTTTGACTCCAAGCTGCATTCCTGCCTGGGAAGTCAGAGCACATTCCCCTGGACAGGAAAGAGCAGTGGGCAAAGGAACATCTGTGAGTACAGTCGTTTAGGGCTCTAAAATGAGCACATACAGTTCTTTTACATGTTTTATTAGTAATCTTGAAATGTTCAGTGAATGTTTTGATGGAAACTGTCTCCTGGGCACCAGAAAGAATTCCACAAATCAGGCATTTCTCACTTGACTTGTACTTATCCCAGTTTTTTGAAGTGCTTGTAATAGGGTGAAGAATTTCTATATCAAAGCTCTAGCGAATCTTCCAACATTCTGACAAGTGGGACTTGATCCAGATATAAACTTGGAAGGGGGATGCATTGAATGAGTCTGACTTTAGTGGGTCCAGGGCACTGTCATCACCTTAAACCTTTGTGACTTTCCTATCTTGAGACACCAAGATGCCTTTTGGCTTACAGATCAAATCATTTTAGCATCTGGGAGAAACTAGCCATTGGTGAGAGGTACCAAAACAACCACTCAATGTACTTTTTTCTGTTTTTCTAATTTTTCAAATCATTGTTGTCATACTTCATGGGATGGAAAATATGGCCCAAGTCATGAAAATAAAGCATTCCGTTTGTGATGGAAATTTGGCTGTTATGGATAGCTTGCTGTCAGATGAACTGCTGGGGCTAGAGAGCTACCATGTTGTGGTCAAGTCATTTACATTAAAATCCCCAATAAGTATCTCCTGCAGGGCAATTTGAGAGATCAGCCTTACCTACACTGGGTCTTTTCTTGCCGTGGGTTCTCCACTCAGGCTCAGAACGCATCCTAGTATGGCCAGAAGCCTGAGATCATTTGCTAGACTTTTAAGTTTATCTCCATGGAGTACAGTTCCATGGGTTCTTAGAATTCACCCATAAAGTAATAAATCTCAGGAACCCATCTCCCCTCCTGAATCTGACTTCTTACCAGCGAGGGTGAAAAAGAAGTTACAGTTGTTAGATATAAAACTTTTTTTTTTTTTTTGAGTTGGAGTCTCACTCCATCGCCCAGGCTAGAGAGCCGTGGCACATTCACAGCCACCCCAGCGTCGACCTACTGGACTCTGGCAATCCTTCCACCTCAGTCTCCCAAGTAGCCGGAACTACAGGTGCACGCTATTACATCTGACTAATTTTTTTGATTTATTGTAGAGACAAGGTCTCACCAAGTTACCTGGGCTGGTCTCAAACCCATGGGCTCAGGCAATCCACTTGCCTCAGCCTCTCAAAGTGCTGGGATTACACTCTGAGTCACCGAGCCCGGCTGTTAGATATAAAATTAGCTAAGGCTGGGCACAGTAGCTCACACCTATATCCCAGCACTTTGGGAGGCCGAGACAGGAGGATTGCTTGAGGCCAGGAGTTGGAGGCTGCAGTGAGTTGAGCACTCCAGCCTGATCAACAGAGTGAGAGCTGCCCGGGCTCGGTGGCTCAGCCTGTAATCCCAGCACTTTGGGAGGCCAAGGCAAGTGGATTGCCTGAGCCCACGGGTTCAAGACCCGCCCGGGCAACTTGGCGAGACTCTGTCTCTACAATAAATGAAAAATTAGCCAGGCATGGTAGTGCACGCCTGTAGTTCCAGCTACTTGGAAGGCTGAGGCGGAAGGATCGCCAGAGCCCAGGAGGTCAAGGCTGCGGTAGCCGGGAGCGTGCCACTGCACTCCAGTCTGAGCGACAGAGTGAGACTCCAACTCAAAAAAAAAAAAAAAAAAAGAGTGAGAGTCTGTCTCACCAGAGCCCTGTGAAGTTGGTACTATTTTTATTCCGCTTTGCAGATCAGTCGAGGAGCGGTTAAGTGCCTTGCCCAAGTCACATAGATAGTGAGTGGTGGAGGCAAGATTCAAACTCCAGGCCCCATACTTTCCTGCCTCTGGAGTTGCTGAGAATTCCTCAGAGGTGTTTCTTGCCCTTAAATGCCCTTAACCTGAGAAAGGTGAGATTCTATCACTGTATCTCCTGTGTTGAGTAGATTTTGCTGTTGCTTGCTGTTGCTTGCAGAGGACAGATCTAACCTTCATTTCTGAATGTTCCAGGGCTGCCAGCGTATCGTAGAGGACTGGCAGAAAATCCTTATGGTGCGGTCCCTTGTGGTCAACCCTCATGAGGACATGAGAACCTGGCTCAAGTACGCAAGCCTCTGTGGCAAGAGCGGCAGGCTGGTGAGTGGCCCCCACGTGGGCAGGGCATGGTGCTCCTGGGCCGTCCAGTTTTGTCTATAACCCAGCCTCTCTTGTTTTTAAGGCTCTTGCTCATAAAACCTTAGTGTTGCTCCTGGGAGTTGATCCGTCTCGGCAACTTGACCATCCTCTGCCAACAGTTCACCCCCAGGTGACCTATGCCTACATGAAAAACATGTGGAAGAGCGCCCGCAAGGTCCGTGTCTGAATCCCCCAGCAACAGATCACCTTCTCCAGAATGCTCCCCCACACTGCTTCTCACTGCCCCCTTAAAGGCCAGAAAGCAAACAATGTTCAACCACCTCCCACAGCGTCAGGGAGTTTCTTCCTGTTATGAAGCTGTTTGGCCTGATTCCACAAAGTGAATCATGGTGGAGGACATGCATGTATGCCCTTGATCAGATCAGGGAGTGTACTCACAGTTTCATTTCTTGGTATCCACAAAGTGCTGGGACATAGGAAAGGCAGTTTTTGCCCCCTAAGAGAAGATCGTCTGTTCAGGACAAAAATAACATCTTCGTGAAAACGCAGATGACAACTTTAACAAGACCAGTTTGGTTTTTTCAGACTTCTAGTCTCCTTTCCTGTCATCAATTTGGATTTAGAAGCAATAACATGCAGGGTGTAATGCTGAAACCAGGAGGGAAGGTCATCTCAAAGGCAGCGTAGAATTTTTCTTATTTTAGTGACAGACAAGCCCTTGGGAAATAGATGTGCTCCTGGTTTGGGTTTTTTTCCAAACCATCTTCCTGGATGATGGTGGTGCTCAACAGTCAGCCCTGGAGGCACAGTCTACACCTGCTTTGGCTCCCTTGTCCTCCTTACCAAAAGGAGGAGGAGCCTCAGCCAGCCTTCCCTCCCTATTATGGTCCCCACAGTGGTGCCTGAAATGAGATAGGAATAGAATTCAGCTGCTGGAGCCACTGCTGTGGTGTGGGATGATCTGAGAGAATAAATATTGATCTCTGCTGAAGGCGTGCTTGGGAGATCTAGGGACTGCATCTTGAAGTGGACCTATTGGACTGGGCGCAGTGGCTCAAGCCTGTAACCCCAGGGGTTCAAGACCAGCCTAGGCAAATTGGTGAGACTTCATCTCTACCCTAAATTTAAAAAAAGAAGAAAGAAAGAAATGGATGACTAGATGGCTAACTCATGACTGTGAATGCCACCCAGAGTCAGATCAACAGCCCTGTACTTAGGTACCTGGTCTTTGACTAGGATTTATAGTGATACCAGGAACCCACGTTTCCTTCTTCAAATGCTCTGCTTTGGGATTCTGGTTTTTGTTGTTTTGTTTTTTGTTTTTTGTTTTTCAGTCTCTGTGTGCCTCTTAGGCCAGAGCATTCTGATTCAAAGCCTGACCTCCTCCAGGCAAATGAGAAATACAGAAGGTGCTGGATCTGGGTATAGTCTGGTTTCCTTCCTATGTATAGCCTCCAAGTCTTTAAATGTCTTGCCGAAGGAGCCTTTTGGTAAAATCTCAACCGAGGGTGTGACTTCTTTCAACATATGACTACAACCCAACTTCTCTATGGAGTATGGCCTTTTCCTAGCCACCCAAATTCTAGTGGAATTAAAATTAGGAACCTATTTAAGGTACTTCAACTTCAAGCCCAGAGCTAGAGTGTCTGGTCTTCATAGTTGAGAAGCTATCCAAAGAAAACTGCTTAATAATTGTGCAGCTGAAGGAAACATTCTGTCTGCTTCACTCTCTTCCACTGTAAACAAGGATTGTACTCTGCCTTGCTTGAGGTAAATGAGAGTATTTGGGGAAGGGTAGACCAGCCCCTGTTATGCCAGAAGGCAGTAGGTATCTGTAGAATGTTCGATAGGTATGTATATATGTATAATAGGTGCGTGTGTAATGTTTTCCTAGGTGAAACACTTCACAGAATGCAGAGACAGGCTGATCCTTCTGTGAAATTTTACTGAGCCAAGGACACCGTTCTTACAAACCACCCGTCAAACCAGAATACTTTACCTACCTAAAATACTGTAGGCCTGAGAGAAGCCCCTTCATCCAAGTGACTGGTCCTTCATTTGTAAAAGAGGAAAAATCACTTGGCCCCTCTTCATTTCCTGTGGATGGAGAAAACAAGTTTTAAATAGAACATTTTCAATTCCTTGAAAATAAGTTGGTTCATAGTATAAAGTAGAAAGATATTAGATTCCTCTATCCTGGATAAATGTAATATTGTGCTTCCAATCCAAATTAATACCCAGTTCCCCAGCTTTGGCAATTTATTTTTTGTTCAACTCCTATTAAGTCCACCAGAGAGTTTAAACTCTAGGTCTGGATTGTTGACACCACATAGTTTATGGGTTCTGAAAAGCACCTTTCATCAAAGTTTCTAGTTTAGTTCCTGCCTGCTTGATGTACACACTTAATCACACTGAGTCATCAGTCACCTTTTTAGTGATTGATTATTTTTTGCACTGATTATTTTTTCCCCAATTCTTTTAATCAGATGTAAGTCTTGTCAATGTAGTTCTCCTAGAAAGAAAAACTAAAAGAACATCGATCACTTCCCACATGTGGGATGCTAATATAGTTCATTTTTCAAAGCTGGTGGCGAAGGCAAATGTCTGAGGGAGACTGGTGTCTTGTTAACTGTTGGAACATCTGTGTGTCTGCCTTGTCCCCCTGCTTGGATTAGCGGCCAGATCAATTCTTTATCACATCATTCTGGCTCTAGGTTAAGCCATATCTCTTGATACCAATTAATTCCTTATATTGAAAAGTATCTGAGGTTGGTCCTGGCCCCCAAACCAGGGAATTTCATTTTCCTTCAAGGTTATTATCACTGACATGTTTCTGTTTGAAACAAAAACAAAAACCCCTGTTACATGATTTACCACAATCAGACTTGTTATTTATTTAAAGTCCTGATTTTTTTCCCCTCTTACTCTGCAGCAAAGAACACATAGCCTTAGCCAAGCGCAGTGGCTCACAGTGCCTGTAATCCCAGCATTTTGGGAGGCCAAGGCAAGAGGATTGCCTGAGCCCAGGGGTTCGAAACCGGCCTGGGCAACTTGGCAAGACCTCGTCTCTACAATAAGTCAAAAAATTAGCTGGGCATGGTAGCGCACGCCTGTAGTTCCAGCAACTTGAAAGGCTGAGGCAGAAAGATCGCCTGAGCCCAGTGGGTCAAGACTGGAGTGTAGAGGCTACAGTGACCATGAACGTGCCACTGCACTCCAGCCTGGGCAACAGTGAGACTCTGACTCAAAACAAATAAAATAAAATGGTATGGAACCTATCTGTTAAGATCCTGATGTGTCTGGGTGTGGCAGGCTTGTATAGTACTCCCAGATCTGTGACTCTGTCTCTGTTCTTCCTGGCACAGCTATCTGATCCCAACTCAAATGCCCTCTGCTCACTTTGTATAAAATCCCATAGTGTAAATGGGTCTAACTGCTCAAAACCCATCCTGTTCAACTAGATGTCTGCCTTGCTAGTGTCTTCTCTCTATTCCACTTGGAGGCACGAGGGGCTTCACCCCATCTGTGTTCTTATTTGGGTACTGAGGGGTCTATCTGATTTTTAAATCTATAGTTTTTGCTGTGCTGCATGTCCAAGATACCCTAGTATTTAAGCAAATACCAAAGTTTTACTAGCCTGAAACAATTCCTCATAAGCCTAATTTCCCCCAAGGCAACATATTGATGTGAAGTAAGCAGTTGTGTCAGATTACTTCATATGAATGGTTATTTAGAGTAGCCAGGCATAAAACTTTCCCAGGCCTTATAAAACTAGTAATTATAGTCAGCAAAGAAAGCTGAGATTTAAGTTGAATAAATCATGAATCTTCTTGAAAAGCCCAGTCCTCTCCCAGCATCATGCCTTGGTCCTCTGTCCTCTGGGGTCTTCACCCTGTGTTCTCTTTGGAGAGTGATTGATGTGTGCCTATCAAATGAATAATAGTTCCTTTCCCATGGGGTTGGGCCACATGCCAAGTGGCTCTCTGCCTTTGTCCTGTTACAGATCGATGCTTTCCAGCACATGCAGCACTTTGTCCAAACCATGCAGCAACAGGCCCAGCATGCCATTGCTACTGAGGACCAGCAGCACAAGCAGGAACTACACAAGCTCATGGCCCGGTGAGGTGCCCCCTGGTCTGGGGCCAGTCTCATCCCAGCCCTGTCATCCCAGCAGCTTCTACAGCGTGGGGGGTCAAGGCTTCTTGGGTGGCTGGTTGCAGACATCTCTCTCTTCTTTTCCAGTAGGGATCCCAGGCAGCCATCAAATCATCCTTCTCCAAAGTCTCTGCCACTTATTTTCCCAGAGTTCAGCAGCCCAAGAGCACCCGTGTGCTGTCCTGGTGTCTGGCTTTAGAGTTTGATTTCTTGTTTTCAAACACTAATGTTGCTAATCTGATGTGTGACTTCAGTTACTTAACCTCTCCGTACCTCAGTTATTGTATGAAAGAGAGAGTAAAAGTTCCTGTTTCCTAGGGTGATATAGAGTGGTGTGAGGATGGAAAGAGTATGATGTCAAGCATTTAGAGCAGTACCTGGAATACAATAGCAGTCAGTAAATGCCAGCTATTAATTTATTGCAAAGAATGGAGGGGAAGGAAAAAGTAAGGGAGAAACCATATAGCAATAAATAAGAACAGCAACTCACAATAACTGTTACCCATAAAAGTTGGATTTCGGGTAGATAGGTCCAGCCTATCTGTTCTAGGTGCCTGGCTTATGCTGTCATTAAAAGACAAAGGGCAGGAGGGAAACATGATGCCTTAAAAATGTATCCCGAAAGCCCATCTCCTTTCCTCCACATGATTGGAAGTTCTGCTGGTTCCTTCATGTTGCCTCTTGAGAACAAGCACAAACATCAGAAAGGCTCCAGTGCTCCCCTAACAATTCATGGTCTTCTTAGGAGGGTTGTTCTGGGGAAGGAGTAATGTGGGGGCTTGTCTCTCTGTTTCAGGTGCTTCCTGAAACTTGGGGAGTGGCAGCTGAACCTACAGGGCATCAACGAGAGCACAATCCCTAAAGTGCTACAGTACTACAGTGCTGCCACGGAACACGACCGCAGTTGGTACAAGGTGACTCAGGAGCCGGGTGCATGAGAGCCCACCCCCGGCAGCCTTGCGTATCTCCCTTGTGCTTGTGGTCATAGCTGAGCCTCTGTGGAGCTGGTCTGATACTGTGAATTTGCTGTTTCACTTGCCAGTCCTGGCACCTGTCAGAGACCCAAGGAGCCTGCGTTTCCCCTTACAAGTTTAATTGATACAGAAAGATCGATTGATTCTTTTATTTGAGAAATACTCTTTACATCATCATTATGCGTGTGGCGCTGGGGATTTCTGCCATCTAATAGACTCTGAGCTGCTTGTTTTCCTCAGAGCATCTGGACACATAGATAATCTCTGGAACTTTATCTTCCCTTGGGTCATCTGTTCCTGCTCAGCTTTCTTCTGATTTCCATCCCTGCCTACTACTTAACTAAAAACTTAACTTTCTTTGTTTTTATTGGAAAGATCAGGGTAACATCCTGTTATATTACAGGAAACTTTTAGAAAAGACAAACAGAATTAGAAAATGTATAAAAGATGTGATTGATAGAGGGGTGACTCGTGGATGCATACATCTTTGGTGAGAGCACACATTCTCATTGTTTTATATTTTTTTCTGGGAGGCCTTCTGGTAATAGCTGCTTGCTATAGCAGGTGTCATCCATTTCTTTCCAGTATCTCCTTAACTTGCTAATACTTGGTGAATTAATTCCTCTGAAATAAAAACTTGCAGCTGAGCTTTGTGACTCACACCTATAATCCCAACACTTTGGGAGGCCAAGGCGAAAGGATTATTTAAGCCTAGGAGTTTGAGACTAGCCTGGGCAGCATAGCAAGACCTTGTCTCTCCAAAAAAAAAAAATTAGCCAGAGGAGGTAGTACATACTACTGTCTGCTGAGGAGATTATCTGAGCCCAGGAAGTTGAGGCTGTGGGTGAGCCATGATTGTGCCACTGCACTCTAGTCTGGGCGACAGAGTGAGACCCCGACTTCAAACTAACAAACAAACCCCAAAAAAACTTACATCTGAAGACAGCAAAAGCACTAACAATAAAAATCTTCCCCTTGTTTTTTTTTTTTTTTGGTTTTATTTTGAGTCGGAGTCTCACTCTGTTGCCCAGGCTGCAGTGCAGTGGCACGCTCACGGCCACTGCAACCTTAACCTGATGGGCTCTGATGATCCTTCCACCTCAGTCTTCCAAGTAGCTGGAACTACAGGCATGTGCCACCATGCCTGACTAACTTTTTGATTTATTGTAGAGATGAGGTCTCAGCAAGATGCCCAGGCTGGTCTCAAACCCATGGGCTCAGGCAATCCTCACACCTTAGCCTCCCAAAATGCTGGGATTATAGGCGTGAGCCACCGCGCCCAGCTAAAATCTTACCCTTGTTTTAAGCATGCTTCATTTTGATCTGAAAAATGCCCATTTTGTGATAGGAGCTGTACTTACTCTTTTTTATTTTTTATTTTTTAGTTAGAGTCTCGCTCTGTCGCCCAGACTGGAGTGCCGTGGCCGCTCCCGGCCACCGCAGCCTCGACCTGCTGGGCTCTGGCAATCCTTCCGCCTCAGCCTTACAAATAGCTGAAATTACAGGCATGCGCTACCACACCCAGCTGATTTTTTGATTTATTGTAGAGATGAGGTCTCGCTGCCCAGGCGGGTCTCAAACCTGCGGGCTCAGGCAATCCACCCACCTCAGCCTCCCAAAGGCGCAGGATTACAGGCTGAGCCACCGAGCCCGGCTGTTCTTACTCTTTAGGAGAGCTGCTTGTGCCAAGCTAGAAAAGAAGTCCAGTAAACCTTGATTTGGTGGAACCTTACTAATCAGAAGTCCCCCAGCCCAGAGTTACTGTTATTCTTCTTTATTCAACTTTTAGGAGAGAAGCAAATCACAAGGAAAAAACTGGTTCCAGGAGGTTTAGTTTTAAGGTTTTTTAAAAAAATGTTTAAACGTCTATTGTTCTGAAGGATAGTTTTGGTTTTTATTTATTTATTTTATTTTTATTTATTTATTTTTTTGAGTTAGAGTCTTACTCTGTCGCCCAGACTGGAGTGCAGTGGCCGCTCCCGGCC
>NW_007256301.1:444095-457870 GCF_000164805.1 Carlito syrichta
TTGTAGAGATGAGGTCTCACCAAGTTGCCCAGGCTGGTCTTGAACCCGTGAGCTCAGGCAGTCCTCTCACCTCCGCTTCCCAAAGTGCTGGGATTCTAGGTGTGAGCCACCCTGCCCAGCTGGCAAACGGTCTTGAGCAATGGCTCTCTGCCTGACCAGGGGCCAGGTGTGAGGACCAGCTGGAGAGATGAAATTCATGCTCTGTTGTGTACCTGTGCTCTCCATTTCTTCCTTTGCCTACTGGCCTGTAACCTATGAAGGCTTCCCTGAAATATCGTGACAACCGGTTGCTTGTTCCCAGCTGCGCTCTCTTAGATAGTCTGTTTTATTCAGCCCCGTGGCCTGGCTTCTGTCATCTGCCCCAGCTCTTTGCTGACCTCCCTGTCGCTCCGCTCCTGTGTGCACCCCCAGCGCAGTCACATCCACGTGCTTGTTGCCCATGAACTACTCTGTGCTTGCCCTCTGTGCACCTCGAACCTATTCTTTCACTTGCGAAAACGTCTTACTGCTACCCTCTCTCGTTGCCGCCCTGCTCATCTTCAGCTCTCTTCCAGACCTACCCCAAATCCCTATTCCTGGGACTCCCACTGTCCGTCTCTCTTGCCCCAGTCAGGCTCTGCCTCGCAGAGAAACTGGGTCCTGGGGTTTGTGAGTGCGCTTCCCTACAAGGCCAGGTGATCCCTGGGAGCAAGGCCTGTATCCTGCTCCTCTTGCAGTGCTTCGCCCCCCCCATGGCACTTGCCGCAGTGCCGTATGGAGTTAGTGCGCCACAAAATGGTTGAATCAGTTGGATTGAATAAAACACCTGTTCCTCAGTGTTGTGTTAAAGTGGAGTCCTGCTCCACTGATAGAGAAGAGGCAGTCAGAGCTCTTCCTCAGCATTGACTCCCACTCCTCTAAGCCCTGCTGTTGGTCATGACCCCGGTGTCTGTCCTTGGTTCTCACCTCACCCAGGCCTGGCACGCATGGGCAGTGATGAACTTCGAAGCTGTACTACACTACAAACATCAGAACCAGGCCCGTGACGAGAAGAAGAAACTACGCCACGCCAGCGGAGCCAACATCACCAATACCACCACTGCCGCCACCACAGCTGCCACTGCCACCACCGCCAGCACTGAGGGCAGCAACAGCGAGAGCGAGGCTGAGAGCACCGAGAACAGCCCCACTCCATCGCCTCTGCAGAAGAAGGTCACTGAGGTATCCTTCCCTTCTTCCTCGTTAAAAACTGACTAGAGGCCGGGCTCAGTGGCTCAGCCTGTAATCCCGCGCCTTTGGGAGGCTGAGGTGAGTGGATTGTCTGAACCCGCGGGTTCGAGACCCGCCTGGGCAGCGAGACCTCATCTCTACAATAAATCAAAAAATCAGCTGGGCGTGGTAGCGCATTCCTGTAATTCCGGCTACTTGGAAGGCTGAGGCGGAAGGATCGCCGGAGCCCAGCAGGTCGAGGCTGCAGTGGCCGGGAGCGGCCACTGCACTCCAGTCTGGGCGACAGAGTGAGACTCCAACTCAAAAAAAAAAAACAAAACTGACCAGGCGCCAGGCTTTCTGAGGAATGGAACAGTTGTTCAGCTTAAAGGAACCTGAGACTGTAGCTGAAGTGCCAGGTGGAGCTAGAAGTTATTGCTTTTCTGCCATCCCAGCACTGCTTCAGACAGTGCTTTTGTGTAAATATTGTGTTTGGGGAGCTGCCACAGCCCCCACACTGAAGAATAAGTTCCTTGTCGTGTCTCCCATGTGAATGAGTTCATTCTGTTAATGGACTGTGCCTGCGTGCGGGTGGCCATGCATATCTGCAGGTCTGCTCTGAGGATGGGGCTTGGGGGATCGGTCCTCTGATGTTTTCTGTCTCCTGCCACTTTGCCTAAGGCTGTCTGTTTTGAACGTACCAGGGTAGCTGATAGGCCCAGAGATCAGTGTGTTCAGAGCCTCAGCCCCACCTCCTGACATGCTATTCAGGAAGCCACTGTTAGTTAGCCCGAGATAGTAATAGTTTTGACACAATTGCTGTTTACTGAGTGCTTGTTTTGTGCTGGGTACTGATTAAGGGCTTTCTATGCATTTCCTCATAACCACTCACTGAAGTGGATACTGTTAGTATGTTGTTATGCCCATTTTACATATGAAAAAGATGAGGCAAGAACGCCACTAACACATGTGTGTTCCAACAGGATCTATCCAAAACCCTCTTGATGTACACTGTGCCTGCTGTCCAGGGCTTCTTCCGTTCTATCTCCTTGTCACGAGGCAACAACCTCCAGGATACACTCAGGTATTGGGGAAGGGAAGGATGTGACTCTGGTAGCCTATGTTAATGACACAGCATAGACATCACACTTACAAGTCCTCTTTCCCTTCCTAACCCTGAGCAGTACACCCAAGATCGATGTATGCACCTTTTCTCTGTACTGCAGTTTGAGGAGTAACACTGACCTGTGTCCAGAGAGTGAGGAGGAGAACAGAGAACTCTCCATGTGTGGTTTATTATATAGGGAATAGGCCAGGAATGGTAGCTCTCACCTGTAATCCCAACAATTTGGGAGACTGAGCAGGCAGGATTGTTTAAGCCCAAGGGTTTCAGACCAGCCTGGGCAACATAGCAAGACCTCATCTCTACAAAAATAAAAAAATTAGTTGGAATCAGGCATGGTGGCTTACCCCTGTAACCCTAGCACTTTGGGAGGTGGAAGCGAAAGGATTACCTGAACCCAGGGGCTTAAGACCACTGGACAACTTGACAAGACCTCGTCTCTACAATAAATAAAAAAATTTAGCGAGGCATGGTGGCATGTGACTTTAGTCCCAGTTACTTGGAAGCCTGAGGTAAAAGGATCACCTGAGCCCAGCAGGTCAAGGCTGCAATAGCCACAATCATGCCACTGCACTCCAACCTGGGTGACAGAGTGAGACTTCGAATAAGAAAAAAACATTACTTATGTGAGCACTTATATGCTAGACTCTGTGTTGAGTAATTTCATTCTTGCCTTAACCCTATAAAGCAAGTACTAGTGCTCAAAAAAAAAGGTACTAGTGCAAGTACTAGTGCTCAAAAAAAAAGGTAGAAGATATGTAGGGAATCATTAACCCATCTGATAATCACAATATTTCCAAAATCCCTCACCAACTTTGAGAAGTCTGAACAGATGACCCACATCAGTCAGTCCAGAGGTTAGAGGTACCAAGACAGCCTCTTCCTTTGTTTTGGAGTTCTTCAGCCAGCAGAGTGCCAGGTGTCCTTGTTACCACTGCTTTGCAGCAACTTCTCTGTGTGCAGACTGTGGATCTCTAAAGGTCATCCTCTCATCTGTTTAGTGTCTGAATCCATGCCAGGTGACCCTCAACAGGATCTGGGGTGAGGTTTCCTTTACTCAGGATGAACCTTGTGGTATTCAGTCAAGAGCACTGCCCCATCACAGCTCCCCCTCCTAGGGGGCCCAGAGACCCTGCCAACTCTCTTCCCAAGATCCTTAAGGATAAAGGACAGACAAAAACCAGGAAACTAAATTTTCTGTGATGTACTCATTTTTCTTTTTCAGAGTTCTCACCTTATGGTTCGATTATGGTCACTGGCCGGATGTCAATGAAGCCTTAGTGGAAGGGGTGAAAGCGATCCAGATTGACACTTGGTTACAGGTGAGGGTGGGTCAGATTCCCTCTCCTGTGTGTCTCCTCCTGGAATCATGCAGCGTTCAGAGTAGCAAGGCAGCATGTGTTCTACAGTGCTAAGGAAGTAGGGCTCCAAATCAAGGTCATGTCCATATTTTCTTTAGTTTCTTTTGGAGAACTGAAGGGAATGGGCCATCTCAGAGCCTAACAGCATCAACCAAAACAAGTTACAGGAGTTGATCTTTTCCCAGAAGAATGACTAGAGTTGTTTCCATGTCCCATAACACTGCAAACTGTCTTTTTGAATACCAGGTTATACCTCAGCTCATTGCAAGGATTGATACGCCCAGACCCTTGGTGGGACGTCTCATCCACCAACTGCTCACAGACATTGGTCGATACCACCCTCAGGTATGTGGAGACCCTGGGAAAGTTCTCACCTCACCACTGGGTCATTGATCAGCCTTTTCCAAAGCTGCCCTAGAAACGCAAGTACAGGAACTGGGAGCCAAGTGTTCCATCCTGCCCTTGGAGGGTCTGTCCAGCTAGCAGTCCCAGCAGCCCAGAAGCCTGCCTGATATAAAGAGATTCCCCCTCAGCCAAGCACAGTGACTCATGCCTATAATCCCAGCACTTTAGGAGGCTGAGGTGAGAGAATTGCCTGAGCCCATGGGTTCGAGACCAGCCTAGTCAACTTGGTAGCTTGGCAAGACTTCATCTCTACAATATATAAAAAAAAATTAGCCGGTCATGGTGGTGTACCTGTAGTTCCAGCTACATGGAAGGCTGAGGTGGAATGATCAACAGCCCAGCAGGTCTAGGCTGCGGTGGCCATGAGTGTGCCACTGCACTCCAACCTGGGTGATAAAGTGAGACTGACTCAAAAATAAAAATATAAAGAGCTCCCTCCAGGACTGTGGTGCCCTCTCCTGGTAGACTCCAGTGGGAGCTAGTGTCATATTTGTCACCCTCCTTAAGATTACTGTCAGGCTCCTTCCACACATCCCTTTATGAATGTTCCTTCTGTGTTTGCCTCAGGCCCTCATTTACCCCCTGACTGTGGCTTCTAAGTCTACCACAACGGCCCGTCACAATGCAGCCAACAAGATCCTGAAGAACATGTGTGAGCACAGTAACACCCTGGTGCAGCAGGCCATGATGGTGAGTCTGGAGCCTGTGTGGGATTTACAGACCCTGGTCACCTCACCAGAGGTCTCAGTGGGGCTGTTTTTCTTCATTGCAACAGTGCCGCCCACTCCCTCTGGCTGTCAGAAAGAGTACTTTTTGATTCTCCAAGACTGGCCTTTCTGAGTTTAGCTTATCCTTGGTGCTTCTCTTTGATCCAGGTGAGTGAGGAGCTGATCCGAGTGGCCATACTCTGGCATGAGATGTGGCACGAAGGCCTGGAAGAGGCATCTCGCTTGTACTTTGGGGAGAGGAATGTGAAAGGCATGTTTGAGGTGCTGGAGCCCCTGCATGCTATGATGGAACGGGGCCCCCAGACTCTGAAGGAAACGTCCTTTAATCAGGTATGGGATCAAAAAGCAGGAAAGGATGTGACCCGGGGCCTTTGTCAGACTCTGTGTCCTCTAGACTTTCCATTGGCTTTAATAAAACATACTCCAGCAGAAGCCACGGAGTATATTATACCAGAAGTGTAATTGTCATGGAGTTAAAAGAACCCTCCTGAAATTTTAACTGGAAGATCGCAAGATTCCTGAAGAGGGCATCTCGCCTCTCCTCTAACTCTTCCTACCTAATTAACCATCCCTGACTTGAGAGCTCCAGCACTGGAGCTCTGCACGTCTTCTCTCACTCCCTTCAGTTCACTGCCAGTGTTTTCTAGCCACAGTCGACTCCTAGGAGATTTCTGCTGTCGGCTTGGGGATTTGGCCTCCTGGCTTGGTCGAGACTCTGACCACTTGCAAATTTGTCCTGCTTTCCCTCTCAGGCATATGGCAGAGATTTAATGGAGGCCCAAGAGTGGTGCAGGAAGTACATGAAGTCAGGGAATGTCAAGGATCTCACCCAAGCCTGGGACCTCTACTACCATGTGTTCAGGCGAATCTCAAAGCAGCTGCCTCAGGTAGGATCTTCAGGTATCTAATAGGGCTCACTGTTGCTATAGTCCTTTCTGTTTCACCCTCTATGAATGCTCTGACACTCATTCCAAAGCATCTGGTTTCACTTCTGCTTTGGGACAAGTTATTGCTATTAGCAATCCATTGAAAAATACTTGAATTGCATTTAAATTCCTCCCTGGAGGCAGAACACTAAATCCTTTGGTAATTATTCACAGCTCACATCCTTAGAGCTGCAATATGTTTCCCCAAAACTTCTGATGTGCCGGGACCTTGAGTTGGCTGTGCCAGGAACGTATGACCCCAACCAGCCAATCATTCGCATTCAGTCCATAGCCCCGTCTTTGCAAGTCATCACATCCAAGCAGAGGCCCCGGAAATTGACACTTATGGGTAAGGACCGTTGTGCACTTCTGTCCTCTGCTTCTCCCTCCGCCCTGGCTGAGTCTCCTTCCCGCTTCTGACATGACTGCTTGCCGTTCCTCTCATCATCTTTCATGTGCCTCATCTCCCCCGTGAGTGTTGGGGGGGAACAGAGGGCGAGTAAACTTCTTGGGACAACCTTCTTGGGACTCTTAGTTTATGCGTGGAGTTGTGCTCACATGAAACGTAATGATCCTGCACACAGGGGGCAGCAGAGGCATACAGCGTGGCAAATGATGTGGCAGGCAGGTGCTGGGGAATGACAAGGCCACCAAGGAGGCCCTGGACGATGACAGGCTACTTTGAAAAAATCTCCTGGCTCTTGAATATTCTTTTTTTACCATCATAGTCTCGGTGGGAAATGATTGTAAATGATTGTAAAGTGAGCCCACTGAAATAGAAGTGCATTCTCACTGTGAGTTTTGTCAGACAACTTCCAGAATTGGCCTTGTGGTAGAATATTACTACGTGGGAGGGCTTAGGGAGACCTGAATAATCCTATGGCTCTTTGAGGTCTCAGTCTTAATGCTTCTGGTTCTTAAATGCCGTGATTATTCACAAACAGCAATTAATCATGGACCATAGGTGATTGTCTCTCCATGGGCTAGTGTCTTTTTTTATTTGAGTGGGAGTCTCACTCTGTCACTCAGGGTGGAATGCAGTGGCACACTCACGGCTACCACAGCCTTGACCTGCTGGGCTTAGGTGATCCTTCTGCCTCTGCCTTCCAAGTAGCTGGAACTACAGACACACACCACCATGCCTGGCTAATTTTTGTGATTTATTGTAGAGATGGGGTCTCACCAAGTTACCCAGGCTGGTCTCAAACCCCCATGTTCAGGCAATCCTCTCGCCTCGGCCTCCCAAAGTGCTGGACTACAGGCTGAGCCACTGAGCCCAGCTGCTAGTGTATTCTAATACTAAAATGTGGGTCAGTCAGGTTCTCGGGATGTTTTGTTGTTGTTGTTGTTGTTTTTGAGCCAGAGTCTCACTCTGTTGCCCAGGCTGGAGTGCAGTGTGGCACACTCACAGCCACCGCAGCCTCGACCTACTGGGCTCAGGTGATCCTTCCACCTCAACCTTCCAAGTAGCTGGAACTACAAGTGTGTGCCACCATACCCGGCTAATTTTTTGATTTATTGTAGAGATGAGGTCTTGCTAAGTTGCCCAGACTGGGCTCAAACCTGTGGACTCAGGCAGTCCTCTCACCTCAGCCTCCCAAAGTGCTGGGATTATATGCATGAGCCACCGTGCCCGGCCTTCTTGGGATGTTTAATTAAAGACAGTTTAATGAAGGAACAGTTGACTGAGTTGTAAGTGAAATTAAGAAAATCAACAGGGAGCACCCAGGAACAAGCAGTTGTGAAAAACTGACTCTAGCCAGGCTCGGTGGCTCAGCCTGTAATCCCCTGCCATTGGGAGGCTGAGGTGAGTGGATTGCCTGAGCCCACGGGCTCGAGACCCGCCTGGGCAGGCGAGACCTCATCTCTACAATAAATCAAAAAATCAGCCGGGCTTGGTAGCGTGCGCCTGCAATTCCGGCTACTCGGAAGACTGAGGCAGAAGGATCGCCGGAGCCCAGCAGGTCGAGGCTGCGGTGGCCGAGAACGGCCACTGCACTCCAGTCTGGGTGACAGAGTGAGACTCCAACTCAAAAAAAAAACAAAAAAACAAAAAAAAGAAAAACTGACTAACCTCCAAATGTCAACCCTCCAGAACTGAAAGGGCAGGAGCCAGCAAGAACTGTAGCCTTAAGCGAGGTTGTCCAATGGGAGTTGTAACTCAGAGGGACATGGCTACTTCTAGAACTGTGCCAGGCCGCTCATGGGGCATATACCTCCTTCTTCCTGTCCTCTGACCTCCTGCTAGTTCCCCTCATTGGCCATAAACTAGGCTCCCAGGTGATGCAGTCCACAAGAGTCAGGCTTCTCAGGACAGAGGACAGAGTGGGTCATGGAGGAGAGAACATGGAGAGTGATCATCTGTGCATAATCATTCCTCATCCTCAAAAACAGTTTTTGTTTTCTTTTAACTTGAACACTGGTCATTGGGGACCATCAGAAGCAGGGCCATTCTTTCTGTTAATTCTAAGGATTGTTTTTTTGTTTTTGTAGGGAAGATGTGATTAGGTAAGGCACATTAGTCTGTAGGATCTTTTTTTTTTGAGTTAGAGTCTCACTCTCGTTGCCCAGGCTGGAGTGCAGTGGCACACTTAGGGCCACCACAGCCTTGACCTGGTGGGCTTAGGGGATCCCTCCGCCTCAGCCTTCCACGTACTTGGAATTACAGATGTACACCACCACACCCTGGTAGTTTTTGTGATTTATTGTAGAGAAGAGGTCTCACCAAGTTGCCCAGGCTGGTCTCGAACCCCCAGGCTCAAGTAGTCCTCTCCCCCTCAACCTCCCAAAGTGCTGGGATTACAGGCCGAGCCACTGCATCTGGCCTGTAGGATCTTTTGAATACAGTGATAGTCCCAGCTGAAGGACGGGAGAGTTAGGGTCTCCGCTCACATCTCCCACCATTCCTTACAGGCAGCAACGGGCACGAGTTTGTTTTCCTCCTGAAAGGCCATGAAGATTTGCGGCAGGATGAGCGCGTGATGCAGCTCTTTGGCCTGGTTAACACCCTTCTGGCCAATGACCCAACATCTCTCCGGAAAAACCTCAGGTATGCAGAATATTCTGAAATGGCAAAGATTTGAGAAGCCTTCTAGCTTTTTCCTGAATCTGTCTCATGTGGTCCTGGACCTTAATGAAATAAGTTATAAAATAGTTGGGCAGGATGGGTTGGCTCAGGCCTATAGTCCCCATACTTTGGGAGGCTGAAGTGGGAGGGTTGTTTGAGGCCTGGCATTCAAGACCAGCCTTGGTAACCCCATCTCTACAAAAAATAAAAGAATTAGCTGGGCATGATGACACATGTCTATAATCCCTGCGATTCAGGAAGCTGAGACAGGTAGATCAGTTGAGCCCAGGAGTTTGAAGCTGCAGTCAGCTATAATTACGCCACTGCACTTTAGCCTGGGCAACACAACAAAACCTTGATCTCAAAAAAAAATCGCAACTAAAAAATTAAGTTGTAAAATTACGTACCTGGCAGAAAGTCATCAATAACCATGGTTTCAAACTTAAAAGGAAAAAGTATCTGGAATTTTTAGGGTATTCTCCTTGGGAAATACCTTTAATAACTTCCAAAGAATCCAGAATGTCTGGCAATAAGACTAGAGATTCCACAAATTTAATGTGTTTTACCCCTTGTGGAATTAAAGTCCAGCCAAATGTTTCCATCTTCAGTACTGTTACTCCTCTTTTATTAAGATCACAAATATTAAGAGGTTATTTTAACCTTAGAAATAGTCACTTGTTCCCCAGAGCCAAGTTTGTCAGGCAAGTTGAGAAGACCACTGCTGCTTTCATACCATCAGGACACAGTCTTTCTGTGATGCTTTATTCTTCACTAAACACCACACAACCGCCTGGTGCAGGGGGCCTGTCAAAAATTGTCTGAGTATGTCCTGAGCTGATCAAAGGTATATTCTCACCAGGCACAATGGCTCACGCCTGTAATCCCAACACTTTGGGAGGCCAAGGTGGAGGATTACTTGAGCCCAGGAGTTCCAGACCCGCCTGGACAACATAATGAGAACTTGTCTCTCAAAAAAATCGAAAGATTAGCCAGGCGTGGTGGCACATGCTTGTAGTCCCAGCTTCTCAGGAGCCTGAGGCAGAAGGATCACCTGAGCCCAGAAACTGGAGACTGTGGTGAGCTGTGATCGTGCCACTTAGCTGTACTCCAGCCTGAGCGACAGAGTGACCCCACCCTGACTCAAAAAAAAAAAAAAAAAAGATAATTTCTCTTTACTGTGTAATAACCCTGCTTTCCTGTGGGCACCAGCATCCAGAGATATGCTGTCATACCTTTATCAACCAACTCAGGCCTCATTGGCTGGGTCCCCCACTGTGATACACTGCACGCCCTCATCCGGGACTACAGGGAGAAGAAGAAGATCCTCCTCAACATTGAGCATCGCATCATGTTGCGGGTATGTGATAAGATTGGCAGACCCAACACACCTTTAGTGTCGTAGAGGCAAAACTTACTGGTCAGGACCTGCTTTTGTAGTTCTTTGTGTGTTTATCATGGGAAAAGCTATTTGAGGGAGTCATCTTTGATGAATATTTATTGAAGTGAGCCCTAAAGCAGATAAACTTCTAAGAAACGGAAGGACACTAATGCCAAGAATTGAGTTTTGCGACAACCCCTTCAGGTCCCCTCCCACTGTGGGGGCTGTTCTATCCTCTCAATAAATCCTGCTTTCAAAAAAAAAGAATTGAGTTTTCATCAACCTAGGAGAGACAAGACAGATAAATCTCAGGCAACTTATTTGCTCAATGTATATGCAGTACTGGCCATATGGAGAAATCATGTTGAGTAGTGCATAAGTAATGAAAAAGAGAATTGTTTGTTATCCAAAGTCTTGAAACTTCCACTCTCTCATCCGCTTGGTAGGGTTGTGCTGAGGCAGAGCCTAGTGTTTTCCTTTATGCCCTGAAGTTCCCAGGGCCATCAGGTTAGAGCAGTCACTTCGTTTCTCCTCTTGTAGTGTTCTTAGTTCCCTTCTCCTTTTGGCTGTGGTGGTGAAATTCGAATTCAGCTGTACCTGGACCCCAAACTTTGTTTCTTCCTGAATTTGAGCTTCTTGTCTTAGACTACTTCTTACCGCATGGTTGTGTCCTGATGCAGATGGCTCCAGACTATGACCACTTGACTCTAATGCAGAAGGTGGAGGTATTTGAACACGCTGTGAATAACACCGCCGGGGATGACCTGGCCAAGCTGCTGTGGCTGAAAAGTCCCAGCTCCGAGGTATGGCTACTGAGCTCTCCAGGCAGTCACTGCCATCTCATTCCTCCTTGACAGGATGGCGTTCCCTGGTTGCACACACACGTGGTGGGCTCCTCTTGATTGTGATGAGCTGTAGATGAGAAGCTGTACAGTCTTTTACAACAAAATTAATTACTTGGTTTCTTAATCTTCTTTTTTGATAGTTGGGATCTCACTCAGTTGTCCAGGCTAGAGTGCAGAGGCACACTCACAGCCACCCCAGCATTCAACCTGCTGGGCTCTAGCAATCCTTCTGCCTCAGCCTTCCAAGTAACCAGAACTATAGGTGTGTGCTATCACGCCCAGCTAATTTTTTTATATATTGTAGAGACGAGTTCTCGCCAAGTTGCCCAGGTGGATTTCGAACCCATGGGCACAGGCAATCCACTCACCTCAACCTCCCAAAGTGCTGGGATTACAGGCTGAGCCACAGAGCCTGGCCTTTAATTTTCTTAATGGTTTGTTTTTGGTTTGGAGGTTTTGTTTTGTTTTGGATGCACAGACAGTCCTCCATATCTACCTACAGGTTCCACATCTGTGAATTCAGCCAGAATTTTCCACAGATGGAAAATATCTTTTACAAAATAAAAATAAGGCTGGACACAGTGGCTCATGCCTATAATCCCAGCACTTTGGGAGGCCAAGGTGGGAGGATTGCTTGAGCCCAGGAATTTGAGATCAGCCTGGGCAGCAGAGCGAGACCTTGTCTCTACAAAAAAATAAAAAATAAAAAAATTAGCTGGGCCTGGTGGTGCAGCTACTCAAGAGACTGAGATGGAAGGATGACCTGAACCCAGGAGGTCAAGGCTGCAGTGAGCTGTGACCGTGCCACCGCACTCCATTCTGGGCAACAAAGTGAGACCCAGACTCAAAAATAATTAATTAATAACAATAATGTAAATTCCAAAAACAATACACAGCCGTAGCGTGTGCCTATAGTTCCACTACTTGGAAGGCTGAGGCGGAAGGATCGCTGGAGCCCAGCAGGTCGAGGCTGCGGTGGCCAGGAGCGGTCACTGCATTCCAGTCTGGGCAACAGTGAGACTCCAACTCAAAAACAAACCAAAAAAACAAAAAAAGACTCTGTCTCTACAAAAAACAATATAAAATAAATTATCTGGGCACAGTGGTTCATATCTATAGTCCCAGCTACTAGGAAGGCTGAGGCGGGAAGATCACTTGAGTCTAGGAGGTCAATGCTGTGGTGAGTTATGATCATGTCTCTGCACTCCAACCTGGGTGACAGAGTGAGAACCTGTCTTTAGAAAATAAAAAATAACAAAAAATCTAGCTGGGCTTGGTGGCTCAGCCTGTAATCCCGCGCCTTTGGGAGGCTGAGGTGAGTGGATTGCCTGAGCCTGTGGGTTCAAGACCCGCCTGGGCAGGCGAGACCTCATCTCTACAATAAAATAAAAAAATCAGCCGGGCGTGGTAGCGCATGCCTGTAATTCTGGCTACTTGGAAGGCTGAGGCGGAAGGATCGCCGGAGCCCAGCAGATCGAGGCTGCGGTGGCCGGGAGCAGCCACTGCACTCCAGTCTAGGCGACAGAGTGAGACTCCAACTCAAAAACAAACAATACAGTAGAACAACTATTTAAATTGCATTGACATTGTATTAGGTATTATATGTAATTTAGAGATGATTTAAAGTATGGGAGATTTTATGTAAGATTATATGCAAATACTACGCCATTCTCTAAAGGGACTTGAGCATCAAATGATTTTGGTATCTGGGAGGGGTCCTAGACCCAATCCCACATGGATACTAAGGGATGAGCCACTGAGCCTGGCTTTTTAATCCTTTTTTTAAGATTTCTTCCAGCTGGGCGTGATGGCTTACATTTGTAATCCCAGCACTTTGGGAGGCAGAGGTGAGAGGATTGCCTGAGCCCAGGGGTTCAAGACCAGCCTGGGCAACTTGGTGAGACCTCGTCTCTATAATAAATAAAAAAATTAACTAGGCGTGATGGCGCTCGCCTGTGGTTCCAGCTCCTTGGAAGGCTGAGGCGAAAGGATCACTTGAACCCAGAAGATGGAGGATGCCGTGACCATGAGCATACCACTGCACTCCAGCCTGGGCAACAGAGTGAAACTCCCACTGAAAAAAAATAAAATAAAATAACGTTTCTTCCTTTGGCTTTCTGCTTAGAAAGGCCCTCTCCACCTTGAGATTACTTATCTTTTTACCTGTATTTTCTTGTACTAATGGTAAGATATATATTTTTTGCATTTAAATGCAGCCCAAGCCAGGAACAGTGGTACAACCCTATATTCCCAACTACTCGCAAGGCTGAGGCAGGAAGATCACTTGAGCCCAGGAGTTCCAGGCTGTATGGTGCATTAAGATCACACCTGTCAACAGCCACTGTACTCTAACCTGAGCGATATAGAGAGACCTTTTCTCTTAAAAAGCAAAACAAAACAAAAAAACTTAACCCAATTTGAAATTTATTTTGAGTTTGAGGTATAACTTTCTTTTCTTAGAGATGATTAGCCATGACCACACTATTTGCCAAATAATCCCCTTCCTTACTGTTTAAATGATTTCATCTTTATTGTACACTAAATTCTTATGTGCCCATGGATTTCTTTCTAGGGCTCCTATTCTATTTCATTGCTATTTCTTCCTTTTTCTCAAGTACCACACTGCTAATATAAGTCCCTTCTCGTGGGCAACCTTTTTTTTTTTTGCACATTTTATTCTTGAGGATAGTACCCCTTTACAATTTTTTTTTTTTGAGTTGGAGTCTCACTCTGTCACCCAGACTGGAGTGCAGT
>NW_007256301.1:457890-459173 GCF_000164805.1 Carlito syrichta
GAACTTACAGGCATGCGCTACCACACCCGGCTGATTTTTTTGATTTATTGTAGAGGTGAGGTCTCGCTGCCCAGGCGGGTCTCGAACCCGCGGGCTCAGGCAGTCCACTCACCTCAGCCTCCCAAAGGCGCGGGATTACAGGCTGAGCCACGAGCCCGGCTCCCCTTTACAATCTTAAGTGGATATCCTTAAATGGATATTTTCATTTACTCAGGTCTTTATGATTCTGAGAAGAGTTTTTCTGTTCATATAAGTCCCACGCATTTCTAATTAAGTTTATTCCAAGACTAGTTAAATTGTTATAATTTATAAGATCTGTATAACATTATACATTTTAACTGATTATTGATGGAATGTAAGAAAACAACTGATAGGTGTATATTTATGTTGAAGCTAGTTAAAATTTTCAGAGCCTTGGTTCACGTATGCTTCTGTGTTCTAGGTCTGGTTTGACCGAAGAACCAATTATACCCGCTCTTTAGCTGTCATGTCAATGGTTGGATATATTTTGGGCCTGGGAGATAGGTGAGTGCATTTAATTTGTTTCTTTTAGTCTTTATTATAGTTTGCTTGAATGGTTTCATTTGGTTTTCCAGTGAGATATATGACCGTTGGGTAAATAAGTGTTTGTATTTTACACTTTAGGTCTCTTTTGTAATTTTAGCCTTAGTTCTTCTATTTATTATCTTGCCATCAGAACAACATTAAATTAAAGAAGACCAGAGTTCAGCCAGGCATAGTGGCTTATGCCTGTAATCCCAGCACTTAGGAAGGCCAAGGCAAGAGGATTGCCTGAGCCCAGGGGTTTGAGACCAGTCTGGGCAACTTAGTGATACTTCGCCTCTACAATAAATCAAAAAAATTAGCTGGGCATGGTAGTGCATGCCTGTGGTTCCAACTACTTGGAAGACTGAGATAGAAGAATCGCCTGAGTCCAGCAAGTAGAAACTACAGTGGCTATGAGAGTGCTATTGCACTCCAGCCTGGGCAACAGAGTGAGATTCCGACTCAAAAAAAGAAAAGAGCCAGGCACAGTGGCTCAAACCTGTAATCCCAGTACTTTGGAAGACCGAGGAGAGAGGATTGCCTGAGCCCAGGGGTTTAAGACCAGCCTGGGCAACTTGGCGAGATCTTGTCTCTACAATGAATCAAAAAATTAGCCGGGTGTGCTAGTACGTGCCTATAGTTCAGCTACTTGGAAGGCTGAGGGGGAAGGATCACCTAAGCCCAGCAGATTGAGGCTGCGGTGGCCATGAATGTTCCACTGCACTCCAGCCTGGGTG
>NW_007256301.1:459193-479467 GCF_000164805.1 Carlito syrichta
GGCCGGGAGCGGCCACTGCACTCCAGTCTGGGCGACAGAGTGAGACTCCAACTCAAAAAAAAAAAAAAAAGAAAAGAAAAGAAAAACCAGAGTGAAATCTGGGTGTAGTGACACATGTCTATAGTCCCAGCTACTCGAGAGGCTGAGGCAAGAAGATTGCTTAGGTCAGGAGTTTAAGCAACACTGCAAGACCTTGTCTCAAAAAAAATAAACTTGACCAAGTGTGGTAGCTCACGCCTATAATCCTAACACTTTGGGAGGCTCAGGCAAGAGGATTGCTTGAGCCCAGGAGTTCAAGACCAACCTGGGCAACTTAGTACAACCACATCGCTACAAAAATACAAAAATTAACTGGGCATGGCAGTACACACCCATAGTCCCAGCTACTCAGGAGGCTGATGTGGCAGAATCGCCTGAGCCCAGCAGGTTGAGGCTGCAGTGAGCCATGATTGTGCCTCTGCACTCCATCCTGTCTGACAGAGTGAGACTCTAACTCAAGGAGGAAAAAAAAAAAACCTACATAGTTGAAGGATGCTACTTTCTCCTTAAGTTGGTATAATATATTATAAACCACATTATATTGCATTGATTTTATTGAGTCAATAAACATTTATTAATGACCACTATGCTAAAATAGATAATTCTGTTTGTATAACTGAAACCCCTTCTGATATTTTACATAACATTTGTATCCAAATGTACTGACTATAAAAGTAATGTAATGTTTAAAAATTGACTCACAAGAATGTAAAGAAGACTGGTTCTCTATTGTCTACTATTTTTCCTGAGATCATGTCTCATGCAGCTATTTGAGAGGAAAAATAACTTTGCCCCACAAAAATAATAAATATTTGTTTAAAAAAAAAAACTAGCAGACTACCTATTGACAAAAGCCAGATGATCCTGCCTGGATTGGCTCAGGGGCCCAAGGAGACAAGACTCCTGATGCTGCTCAGTAGTTATGACAGAGCCTTGTCACTCAGAGGTGCCAGCACTGCCAGAAACAACTTATGTTGCCAAAGACCTCAGAAAAACACATTACCTTGGTACAGTGGAGCACACTCCTTGGTACGCTGGGGCACCCTGTGACTCCCACATGTAAATTCTTGTCTCGGCAAGAGTCAGCAATCTGTTTTTATAAAGGACCAGTTAATAAACATTAACATGTAGCTCTGTCACAAGTGCTCAACTTTGCTGTCGTAACACAAAAGCAAGTGAGCATGGCTATGTTCCAATACAACTTTACTTACAAAAGCAGGTTGGGGCCTAGATTTGGCAGAGGACTGTAGTGTGCCAACCCCAGGCCTCCAGCATTATGTACTTGTTGATTAACTCATCAGTGCTGCTCTGTTGATCCCTCCCTGATCTCTCTTCTGTTTCTCGAAGACACCCATCTAACCTGATGCTGGACCGGCTGAGTGGGAAGATCCTGCACATTGACTTTGGGGACTGCTTTGAGGTGAACACATGTTTCAGAACACTATGTACAGCTCATCTTCATGGGTGGTCACTTTTCACCCTCTGACAGTTTAGGCAAATTTGAGCCCAGAATGCCCCACCCTCACCCCTATCTTTCCTACCAAGGTTATAGTAAGTTGGTCTAAGAAATGAAGTCTGTGCTTGTAGTTGGGCCCTTAACCCCCTTGGGGCAGGGGCCACTGTTCACAAACCCTCTCGGATGGAAGAATCCTCCATCCTCCATGCTGCCTGCTGGCCAAGGGTCTAGGCATGGTGTGCATTTGTCCTTTTTCTTTTCTCTCGTTTCTGCTTTTTTTTTTTAGTTGTCTTTCAGATCCCTGTGACAAGACCTCTTACTAAACTCAAGCTACTTCTATGCTGTAATTACAATCAATGCAGGAGATACAGGAAAGCCACTTGCCTTCACCTGGCTTTAGCTAAAGAAAACAACTAAATCATGGATTTGGTTTTTTCCCTTTACTGCCCTGTAGGTTGCTATGACCAGAGAGAAGTTTCCAGAGAAGATTCCATTTAGACTAACAAGAATGTTGACCAATGCTATGGAGGTGAGTGGATATTGGGAACAAGCTGCTTTCTTTTTTTTTTTTTTTTTGAGTTGGAGTCTCACTTTGTCACTCAGGCTAGAGTACAGTGGCACACTCACGGCCACCCCAGCAGCGACCTGCTGGGCTCCAGCGATCCTTCCGCCTCAGCCTTCCAAGTAGCCAGAACTACAGGTGCACGCTATCAATCCTGGCTAATTTTTTATTTTTTGTAGAGATGAGGTCTTGCCAAGTTTCTCGGGCTGATCTCAAACCCACGAGCTCAGGCAATTCATTCACCTCTGCCTCCCAAAGTGCTGGGATTACAGGCCAAGCCCGGACATAAGCTGCTTTCAAATGGGACCAGTACAATTACAAACTTCTCTGAGGACAGAGTTGCTTGCTAGAGCTCATCAGTTCCCCACAGTGCCCATGTGATTTCTGTAGCAGTGTCCTGTTATTTCCCATTAGGCTAGAAATGGTCTGTCTTGGTAAGTCTTACTGCTTCATCTCAGCCCTGGTTTCCTGTGGATCACAGCCCTGCCCCAACTCCATCTCCCTAGACATTCCCAGCCTGATACACCAGTATGGCCTGTGTCTGCTTTCTAAATGAGGGTAGCAGACCCCTTTGACTTGCTTTTGGGTTGAGAGCTGACAACTCTGGTGATGAGGATCTCTGTCCCTTTTTAGGTTACTGGCCTGGATGGCAACTACAGAATCACATGCCACACGGTAATGGAAGTCCTTCGGGAACACAAGGATAGTGTCATGGCTGTGCTAGAAGCCTTCGTCTATGACCCCTTGCTGAACTGGAGGCTCATGGACAGTGAGTATTAGCAAGTGTATGGGAGCTGGAAGTGACACCCTCTCACATTTGGAATACCCAGCACATTGCATTTTACTAACCTATTCCCATCAGGCCTGGAGCCTGAAGTATGTTACCCAGCTTTTGCATTACATTTTCACAGAGCAGCTCTGGTGGCTGAAAGGGGATTTTTAGTGTTTTTATTAACTAGAATAGAAACTCCTGTTATCTGTCTATCTATTTATTTGTTTGTTAAGTCAGAATCTCACAAGACTGGAGTGCAGTGGCATACTTATGACCATTGCAACCTTGATCTGCTGGGCTCAGGCAATCCTTCCACCCCAGCCTTCTGAGTAGCTGGAACAAGAGGCACACACCATCATGCTGGACTAATTTTTTTATTTTTTTTATTTTTTTTTTTGAGTTGGAGTCTCTCTCTGTCACCCAGACTGGAGTGCAGTGGCCACTCCCAGCCACCGCAGCCTCGACCTGCTGGGCTTCAGCAATCCTTCCACCTCAGCCTTCCAAGTAGCTGGAACTACAGGCTACCACACCCGGCTAATTTTTGATTTATTGTAGACATGAGGTCTCATCAAGTTGCCCAGGCAGGTCTCGAACCCGCAGGCTCAGGCAATCCACTCACCTCGGCCTCCCAAAGTGCTGGGATTACAGGCTGAGCCACAGAGCCCGGCCAATTTTTTTATTTATTGTAGTGACAAGGTCTCGCCAAGTTGCCCAGGCTGGTCTCAAACCCCTGAGCTCTGGCAGTCTTCTTGCCTCTGCCTCCCAAAGTGCTGGGATTGCAAGCGTGAGCCACTGCACCCAGCCCATTATCAATTTAGATACTAATTTAAAAATTTTAAAGGATCAATCAAGTGTCTTAGTGATTTTTGTTTACTTGGGCTTCATATAGAATAGTAAGCTGGCATTTGAATAAGAAATGCAAACAGTTGTGATTTGAGATAGCAGTATCTTCATCTACCTTCGTTTTTTACCACCTTAGAGGAAGTTTACTCACAAGGGGTTTCTAATCCGCTGAAATTAAATCCTGTTTTGACCTTATGTTATCTGTATGACATTGTCTAAGTCCACATCAACAGTATATAGAATGTCTCCCTGGATTTCATATCTCACTCTAATACCCATCCACTTATTCCCAAGTATTATATCTTTGTTCTCTCCTTGCGGTTATAGCTTTTGGGGGAAAAAAAATCGTGCTTTTTTGAGTAGAAGAAAACATATCAACCAAGCTTCTTTCAAGTCAAAGTTTGAAGCACCTTTGTTTGTTTGAGTCAGGGTCTCACTCTGTCATCCAGACTGGAATACAGTGGTACAATCACAGCTCACCACAGCTAGACATCCTAGGTTCAGGTGATCCTCCCGCCTCAACCTCCCTAGTAACTGGAACTACAGATGTGCACCACCATGCCTGGCTAACTTTATTTTTTGTAGAGACAAGGCCTTGCTATGTTGCCCAGGCTGGTCTCAAACTCCTAGACTCAAACAGTCCTCCCACCTCAGCTTCCCAAAGTGCTGGGAATACAGGTGTGAGACACCACTCCCAGTCTGAAGCACATATTAATCATCTTTCTTTCTTTCTCTAGCAAATACCAAAGGCAACAAGCGATCCCGAACGAGGACAGATTCCTACTCTGCTGGCCAGTCAGTAGGTGGGTGCATCCCATTAGAGAGTGCAGATTCTGTCTTCTCTTCAGAGTGTTTCTAGAACGGGGTTGTTACTGCCAGTAAGAGACATGGCTTAAAGTGACCATGGCTGCTGAACATGAAGGAAGTCAACCTGTTTTCTCAAGGTTCTTGGCAGTGACTGTTTTGCAGAGCTGCTATCGTTGCTAACATATCACCTGATAGGCATTTAATTGCACTGCAAAAACTTGGGCTAGAAATATTTACTGAGCACCAAGTACCTAATAAATAGTTTTTTATTTACTGTCTCACATAATGGAGTGGATACCTGAAGCTTGGAGATTTTTATCAAACAATCTGGTTTTAATCTATCTATAGAAACACAGTTAAAAGTATGTCTGGCTGGGTGTGGTGGCTCACACCTATAATCCCAGCACTTTGGAAGGTGAAGGCAAGAGGATTGCCTGAGTCCAAGGGTTCAAGACCAGCCTGGGCAACTTGACAAGACCTTGTCTCTACAACAAATAAATTTTTTTAAAAATTAGGCAGTAGCCGGGCGTGGTAGCGCGCACCTGTAGTTCCAGCTGCTTGGAAGGCTGAGGCGGAAGGATCCCTGGAGCCCAGCAGGTTGAGGCTGCAGTGGCCGGGAGTGGCTACTGCACTCATCTGGGCGACAGAGTGAGACTCCAACTCAAAAAAAAAAAAAAAATTAGGCAGTTTTGGTGGCACACACCTGTGGCTCCAGCTACTTGGAAGGCCAAGGCAGAAGGATCACCTGAGCCCAGCAGGTTGAGGCTGCAATGGCTATGAGCATGCCACTGCACTCCAGCCTGGGCACAGAGTGAGACTACTACTCAAAAAAAAAAAAAAGTATGTCTGAGTATCAGCCAGTATTTATTATTGCCCATTCATGGTATCTGAGTTGAGATGATTGTGAACAACATAACCTCTATCCTTGAGCACTGTGACTAGCTCCGAAATCCAAAGATGGAAGCAGCAGGAACATACTGGCATTGCTTGGAGGAACCTGAAACCACATGAAACATTGTGTCCAGGAATGCAGCTCACAGAATGGGACCCAGGAAGTCTTGTCCCTTCTAAGAGCCAAAGTACTTTTTGTGTATTGAAACCTCTCAGAAATTGCTCGACATACTTGCCAACAAAAATAATAATAATAATAGTAGTAATAATATAATTTTAAAAGTAAAAATTTTAAAAAAACTCTCAGAGGTATTCGAGCAAAGTTATATAACTTCATTTAGCTTCCCCTCTTCCCCTCACCCCATTCCACTCCTTTTTCTTCATGACATCTAACAACATTCTACGCAGTTCACACTTTGGGGAATACTGTTGGGGTATAAAAAAGTAAGTATTCTCTACCACTGTTTATGAAACATTTACAGTAGTTGATGAACTAAGCCATAACTATGTCTAGGGGTACAAAAAGAAAATGTGAGGTACAGTGGTCGCCAGAACAATCTCAGAGCAGGATTGTAGAATTGACCACAATATCCATGAAATTGTCAGGTAGCAGCACACTCTGCTATGCAATCAAGTACCCATGCATGCTTTGGGTCAGAATGGAAGGACTGAGAATTTGGAGAGGGACTTTTCACTGTAGTAATTAAGGCAGCACTTGAGTAATTAAGGCAGCACCTGAGCTGGTGGCAGCTCAGCATCACGTGACCAGAAAAGGGGTAATGTATCCTTATTGGATGGATGGATGGATGGATGAATGGATGGATGGATGGATGGATGGATGGACGGACGGGTAGAAGGGAAAAGGGTGTTCCAGACTAGAATTTGCAGCATTGGATTATAGTGTCATATATGGACCTTTGTGACTGTGACAGGACTTACAAAGGCCTGAATTTCCTAGGCTCTTATGACCCACAGTCTCTGTGGTGGCTAGTACAGGTGACTGGTCTCATCCAAAGTGTGCTGAGACTTACTGGCTCTATTTTCAGCGTGCTCCTCATGAATACATTATTGATATACTCTATGCTGCCTACAATGTACAGGGGAATTAGGATAACTGGGCATGGTGGCTCACACCTGTAGTTCCAGCTATTCAAGAGGCTGAGACAGGAGGCCCACTTGCGCCCAGGAGTTCATGACCAGCCAAGGCAACATAATGAGACCCCCCATCTCAAAAAATAAAAAGTTAGCCAGGCTCGGTAGCTCAGCCTGTAATCCCGCGCTTTGGGAAGCTGAGGTGAGTGAATTGCCTGAGCCCGCGGGTTCGAGACCTGCCTGGGCAACTTGGCAAGAACTCATCTACAATAAATAAATAAATAAATAAACCGGATGTGGTAGCGCGTGCCTGTAGTTCTAGCTACTTGGAAGGCTGAGGCGAAAGGATCGCTGGAACCCAGCATGTCAAGGATGCGGTGGCCGGGAGCGTGCCGCTGCAGTCCAGTCTGGGTGACAGAGTGAGACTCCAACTCAAATAAATAAATAAATAAATAAGCTAAGTTCTAGGAGGTTATTAATAAAAGTATTGCTATCACCATCTTAATTTGGAAGGTCTGTGGCATATAAATAACTTCAAATACCTTCATAATTCTAACTCCAGGCTCTTCTCTGCTGAAGGCCATAATCGGTGGGGAGTAACCCTAACATCTTAAGACTTTTCCTACCCAGAATTGATATGAAAATTCTTCCAAGAAATAATATTTCAAACTTGTGTATGACACAACTGCAAAGTTAATTTTCTCTATATTATCATCAGTTTTTGTCCAGCCAAACATATTTTGTCACCAGGCCTTTGACCTATGCTCCTAATCTCTGTCAGTATATTTATTAATGTTATTTGCCTGAAAATCCATGTTTTTGGTTCTGATAAGCACCATATTCTTTCTTCAATGATAATAATGATAATAATAACTCACATTTAAGAATGACTTTGCAGATTTAAAACCTTTCTTTTTTGAGACGTATTCTCACTATTTTCCCAGGCTGTTCTTGAACTCTTGGCCTTAAGCAGTCCCCTCACCTCAGCCTGCCAAGTAACTGGGACTACAGGCATACACCACCATGCCTGGCTTAAGAACTTTTAAATATATAAAGAGTAACATAAACCTTTCTCTCTCCTTTTTCCTTTGAGGCAGGTAGGTCAGATGTTAAAGAAATATACTGAATAAAGAATTAGAAGCTAACACCAACAATGGCTTCCTGGTGTTTGAATTCTGTTATTGATTTTTTCCCCTAGAAATTTTGGATGGTGTGGAACTTGGGGAACCAGCCCATAAGAAAACGGGGACCACAGTGCCAGAATCTATTCATTCTTTCAGTAAGTTCAGCCTCTGAGGAATTGTACTCGTGACTAGCTCATTAAGAAAATAGCAGCTGTGTTGGACCCTGAGAGGGGTCAACAAGATGAAGCAACAAAACTGCCTTTGAGCAGAAAAGGTTCCATGAATTTCTCATTATATTCTGAGGACAAAGATGGACACAGAAGAAGGATTGCTCAACACTTACAAAAGTGAATATTTGAGAAGAACAGGGTGCCCATTGAACCTGTTGTAATGATCCAATTCTTACTGTTATTTCTACTTTTGTGTATTTCAGTTGGAGACGGTTTGGTGAAACCAGAGGCCCTAAATAAGAAAGCTATTCAGATTATTAACAGGGTTCGAGATAAGCTCACTGGTGAGTGTGTGTATGCTTGTTTACAAGGGACACAGAACATGAGGGGCCTCTCCTCTCTTTGAGTGGTGTCAGACCGTTTTCAGTGGTGTTAGTGCCTGAACTTTGATCCCATGTAGCTGACAGGAGTGGTTATGAGGCCATCAGTTAAGGACTGCCTCTGGTTCTTTCTCATGACCAGTAACATTACTTCATGTTGGTTTAATCTCATTTAATCAGGAGGTGAATGAAAATCAACCAAATTCAGGAGTTGTTTTTTTATCATCATATCTTGATATTACAGCTAACCTGGCCACTCTGATTCACCCCTCTCTATTTACACTGGTGGCTGGTGGAGAGATTGGAAGGGGAGACATGCATGCTTCTGAGAAGGAGACCTCTCACACTGATCGTCCTCCTTCTGCTGGGAAGGCATGAGCATAGAGGGGGAGCTGGGGCAGCCAGGAGCCCCAGCATCTTCGCCTGCTCTCCATGTGACCATGGAGCCCTTGTCCCTTAATCTGGAAGATGTCAGGGTTGCGTCCCTCAGAGAGGGTAGGGAGGATCAACACGGACCATCAGGGCCTGGCACATTGGTTTTGTGGTCAGAGAATATTTATTGAGCACCTATAGGTGCTAGATGCTAAGGAAACTGTGTTGGTAAAAACAGGCAAGTGCCTTTGTGGGGCTTCAACTCTAAAGGGAATGCTGTTAAGTAGAGGAGAGGGGCCTAGGGCTGTGGTCCCTGTACTAGGAGAATTTAATCTAAGAATATGGGCCTAGCCGGGCTTGGTGGCTCATCCTGTAATCCCGCCCCTTTGGGAGACTGAGGTGAGTGGATTACCTGAGCCCGCGGGTTCGAGACCCGCCTGGGCAGGCGAGACCTCATCTCTACAATAAATAAAAAAATCAGCCGGGCGTGGTAGCGCATGCTTGTAATTCCGGCTACTTGGAATGCTGAGGCGAAGGATCACCGGAGCCCAGCAGGTCAAGGCTGCGGTGGCCGGGAGCGGCCACTGCACTCCAGTCTGGGCGACAGAGTGAGACTCCAACTCAAAAAAAAAAAGAATATGGGCCTGGTGTGGTGGCTTATACCTGTAATCCCAACACTTTGGAAGGTCAAGGTGGGCAGATTGCTTGAGCCCAGATGTTCGAGACCAGCCTGAGTAACATAGCAAGACCTCATCTCTACACAAAAATTAAAAAGTGATCCAGGCATGGTGGTGCATGGCTTTAGTCCCAGCTACTCAGGATGCTGAGGTAGAATGATCACCGGAGTCCAGGAGATCAAAGTTGCCATGAGCCATGATCATCATGATTGTGCCACTGCACTCCTGACTCAAAAAAAAAAGAGTATGTCGTTCTAGGCTACAGAAACAGTATGTGCAAGGGCCTTGTGCTGGGAGAGTGATGACAAGAGAAAAGGTCCAGGAGCCGGCCAACCTGACTGCCCAGAGAAAACATGACGAGAGGAGCATAGTACACAAAGTTCTGACTCTTGGTAGGCCAGGGCCAGATCACTCACGACTGTAATATATATATATTACATATTTTTTAGTCAGGCTCTCACTCTGTCACCCAGGCTGGAGTGCAGTGGTACGATCACAGCTCACTGCATCCTCAACCTCCTGGGCTCAGAGAATCCTTCTATTTCAGCCTCCTGAGTAGCTGGAACTATAGGCACATGCCACCATACGCCGGCTAATTTTTTTTTTGTTTATTTTTTGTAGAGATAAGGTCTTGCTACCTTGCCCAAGCTGGTCTTGAACTCCTGGGCTCAAGCAGTCCTCTCACTGTGACCTCAAAAAGTGCAGGGATTACAGGTGTGAGCTACTGTGCCCAGCCAAGACCTTATATATTTCTTCTGTGTCCTAAGAGCAGTGGGAAACCACTCAAGCGTTTAAAGTGGTGCAGAGAGGGAGATAGGGAGCCTGAGCATTTGCATTTTGAAATGCCTGCTCGCTTGTGCTATGTGGAGATTGGATTAGAGAGAAGCCATACAAGTACACAGGGTAAGAGGTCACCGCAGTTATCCAGGCTTGACGTGACAGATGATTAGACGAGGGTGGTGAGAGTGGAGTAGACAGAATTATAAAGATTGACGATGAGGTGTGAGGGACAAGGAGGGACCAAGAATGACTCCAAGTTACCGTGGCCACCCGAGAGCTCTGTGGAGCTGGCAGCAGACAGAAGCAAATGAAGAGAAGATGAACTGAGGCGAGTTGAAAACTCCTAAGCAGTTTGTGTAGGGAGGAGAGAAGATTAAAGAGTGGCTGAATGAGAGGCTTTTTTTCTTCAGTGAGAGAGAGGAGTATACTAACAAAAGAGGCAGAGGATGCAGTTAAGAGAGAGGATGTGAAACAAGATAATCTGTAAGACTTCTGAGAAAGCAGGAGGGATGAGCTCCAGGACACAGGTGCAGTTAGGGCTAAGCAGGATAGGTCAACTCTCCAAGGCAGGGGGAGAAGAGGAGCTCAAGGAGAGTGAATCAGTACCTCAGATGCTGCCTCCTGCATCCTCAGGGCTGATGCTCTACGTCTAAGAAAACAACTGAGAAGGAGATGAGGGCATCTGCTGAGGGTGGGAAGGAAGGAGTGGCTTGGACGTTTGGGAGAGTAGAAAGGACTGGAATGGTCCTAGGGCAATGGAAAGCCACGTTGCCAGAAGCTTCATGAACTGGCCAGGCTGCACCCACCACCGTGTAAGGTTGGAAATTATGAATTTAGGATGGAAGCAAGCTGCCTGTGGGAGGAAAGGCTCGCGATGCAGGCTCGTAGGATTAAGGTGGAGCAGGTGTCTGTCTGGTCCACTTCTCTGACTGAAGTTTAGAAAAGAAGGAATCTTCATAGACCTGTCAGCTAGATCTTTGTCACTCCTGAACTCAGCCAACCGCAGGAGTCAACCTTCCTTAACCCAAGTCAGTATTAAGACTAGTGTCTGCTCAGATGACACGAGGTGAATTTTCAAAATACACTTTGATTACAGGGGCAGGGTAAAATGCCCTTGTTTCTCCTGTCCTAGGTCGAGACTTCTCCCATGATGACACTCTGGATGTTCCAACACAAGTTGAGCTGCTTATCAAACAAGCAACATCCCACGAAAACCTCTGCCAGTGCTACATTGGCTGGTGAGTGGGGCTGTCAAAGTGACTTTGCTGAGATAAGCACTCAGGACCCCAGCCTGCGCCCAATGGATAGCAGTGTAGCAGAAATGGATTTGGTCAGGTATCTATAAAGGGCAGTTAGGGTTCAGATATCCTTGAAAGTTTGTATTCACTTTGTAGGTTCATGGTTGTAAAAGGAGAAATTGAAAAATACATGCATATTTGAAAGGCAGACATCAAAGTAAATTAATCCTTTGCACTCGGATGTCCTCTCTCAGGGGACATAAAGAGATTGATGGTGATTATGCAGACATGCTTACACCAGTGCAAATTGTATTGTATGTATGTTTCCTTGAAGTTTTCCATTCAAACTGCATGAAAAAACAAATAAAGAGATGGAATATACACTGAGATATGCTCAATCAATTGAGAAGTGGTTTTCAGGAATCATGAGTGCGACCTTCCACATCTTCAAACAACAGACTGGACAATAAATTACATATTATTAATGTGGAAGGAAGGAAAAAAGACTGCATTGTCTGCTCTAATAGAAAAACACCAGGTGGAAGATGTCAACCAAATTACTATTGCACAGTATGTATCAATGAACCTGCAGTACATATTGGTGACAGTTTCACACATTACCACGTTAGAAAAATATAAGATATAAAATGTTGATTTTTTTTGTCATAAATAAGTTCCAAATGTCTAAAATTCCATTATAAGCCAAATATCATTACAATAAAATAATTGGTTCCAGTGCTATACTTTGTAATATGAAGTGATTCACTTTTCTTTTTTTTTTTGAGTTGGAGTCTCACTCTGTCGCCCCAGACTGGAGTGCAGTGGCCGCTTCCAGCCACCGCAGCCTCAACCTGCTGGGCTCTGGCGATTCTTCCGCCTCCCTTCCAAGTAGCTGGAACTACAGGCGTGTGCTACCACTCCCGACTAATTTTTTTGATTTATTGTAGAGATGAGGTCTTGCCAAGTTGCCCAGGTGGGTCTCGAACCCACGGGCTCAGGCAATCCACTCACCTCAGCCTCCCAAAGCGCGGGATTACAGGCTGAGCCACCGAGCCCGGCTGTGATTCACTTTTCACTATTACATAAAGTGCGGTTGAGTTGGTCAAGTTGCTGGTAGGTGATCCGCAAATGTCTCTGAGTGCAAAGGGTTAAAATTACTTTAAGAGAAATGGTTTAGGAAACAGACAAGGCTTATTTATTTGTGAGGGGATCTTTTTGGGTTTAGCTGTCAGTCCAGTCCAGAGAGACAAGAAGGAGAAAGGAGAAAAAAAACTAAAGCCCTGACAGAGGAGGAGATGAAAAGGCAGATTTATGATCTGGGAGTCAAACCTCAAGGACCACGGCTTGGGTGTGCTTTGATGAACCGCCTGAGGCATGCTTGGAGGCAGAGACTTGAGAGAACAGGCAAGGGGGACGTGTCCTCGGGAGATCTGGGCAGGCATTAGCCCCTGACTGGAAAGGACGAGAGCGGCCCCCACAGTAAGCTGAGGGAGAGCTCAGGGAGTGCCCTGGAGCTGTCAGACCTTGGTCTTTCCATTTTTAAGTCTTTGTATGGCACTCTGAAGAAGCCCACATTACTAACATATTCCTTTTCTGTCTCCCCAGGTGCCCTTTCTGGTAACTGGAGGCCCAGGTGTGCCCGCTGCATTATTTTCTGAGGCTTTTGTACTTTGATATCTGCCTCCACTAAACTGAACCATGGT
Organism: Carlito syrichta; assembly: GCF_000164805.1. Classification (NCBI taxonomy): domain Eukaryota; kingdom Metazoa; phylum Chordata; class Mammalia; order Primates; family Tarsiidae; genus Carlito; species Carlito syrichta. Next base: position 472,100 of record NW_007256301.1, read on the forward strand.
CAGAAAGCTTGACTTTGTTAAATATTTTGAAATGTAAATGAAAAGAACTACTGTATATTATAAGTTGGTTTGGACCAACTTTCTAGCTGCTGTTGAAGAATATATTATCAGAAACACAAGGCTTGGTTTGTTTTCCGGGACAGTGAAACACAGTAACACCACATGAATCAAGCCACTAATGTGGGGCGGGAGGCCCATAGCTTTAGAAATACGGGTTTTGACTTGACTCACAGGAGAACTCATAAGCATTTGCCGATGAACGAATGACCTAGTCCTTCCTCTCAGCATGGGTTCAGCACACTCAGCACAGCCAAGAAGCCTCAGGTCATGGAGGATGCAGATTAGGATCCTGGACTGTAAAGACGGGGAAGCAGCTGACTTCACCTGCCACCCATCCCATGACCTCACTGTCCCTGGACAGCAGAGGCAGCATGTGCAGGATGGGCCAAACGTCTGTCCTCTTCCGGACCGAGTGCACTTCAGTCCAAGACCCGAGCCTCCAGGAGGGGAGTTTGTTCAGATCCCTGGCAGCTTCAGCTGAGCACACAGAGGGGATCATAGCATGGTGGATGGCCACAGTGGCCTTCCCCAGCCCACTTCTGGGATATTTTCAGTGAGGTCTGAATACTCTAGAGCAAGGGCTGAGGAGACGGGATATGCTCCCGCAGAGGTGCTAGACACAGAGAGGGAAGGTCTAGGATGTGTGGGGAACTGTGAGAATTAATATTCAACTCGATGCACAAAGTATAAAGTGTAGCCATGTCTAGACACCATGTTGTATCTGAATAATTTTTGTGCCAATAAATGACATCAGAATTTTAAACACATGTGTATGAGTGGATTTTTATTCATAATTTTAGTCAATTCTAGAAGGAAGCATTTATTCCTTCAAAATTCAACCTTTAGTAAGCACAGCTGATGGCACAGGACATATGTGACATAGATCCTTTTCTCAGGTTGTTTCCAGACCAGACAGATGCAGATGGCTTACCATGGAAGTGAACAGAATTTGTCCCCAGCTAAGTGGTGAGAAGAGCCTGTGTGAGGTCCAGGTCGGAGCGTTGATTCCACCCAGTGAGCCTGGAAAGCCTCAGGGGAAGGGGCACATGGGACAGGTCTTGGAGGAGGGGTGGGAGTTGTCAGATGAAGCACATGAGGCATTCTCAGCAGAAAAGGAAGTGTGAGACACTGAGTGTAAACAGCACAGTATCCGCAGCAAGATGAGTATTAACTTGGACCATACAAAATTGCAGGTGCAAAAACAGCATTTTCTTATGGTTGACTCTCAGAGTTCGGCATGTTCAGCATGTCTGGCTCTCAGAAATAAAGGGAACAAAAGAAAATAAATAACAGGAGCTAAAAGGAGGCTGGAAGGTCAAGAGGCCGGGCCGGGACCTGTCTCACAGTTCAACGGCAAGGAGTTGGAGCCTGATGCTGGGAAGTTTGTAAACAGTAGAATCTGAGTGGTGTTTTAAGAGACAACTAGTGTTAAACAGATGGGGAAAAAATCAGAAGCCACAAGACCCAATGAAGAAGCTGTTACAATAATGGAGAAGGGCTGGATGCAGTAGCTCACGCCTATACTCCTAGCACTTTGGGAGGTTGAAGTGAGGATTGCCCAAGACCACAGGTTCGAGACCAGCCTAGGCAATTGGACAAGACCTCATCTCCACAATAAATCAAAAAATTAGATAGGCATGGTGGTGTGTGTCTGTAGTTCCAGCTACTTGGAAGGCTGAGGCGGAAGGATCACCTGAGCCCAGCAGGTCGAGGCTGTGGTGGCTGTGAGCGTGCCATTGCACACCAGCCTGGGCGACAAGAGTGAGACGCCAACTAAAAATAATAAATATTGGAAAAGGAGAAACATTCACTGGAGCTGGCACATACTCCATGAGGATTCCCTCTAAAAACAGTACATGCCTCAAGGGATAGCCTTGTTAGTTTTTGTTTGTTTGGGGGGTTTGTTTGTTTGTTTGTTTTTGACTTGGAAGGAAGGATCGCCTGAGCCCAGCAGGTCGAGGCTGCGGTGACCATGAGCATGCCACTGCACACCAGCCTGGGCAACAGAGACTCCGACTCAAAAAAAAAACAACAACAACAAAGGTGAGGCCAGGTGTGGTGGCTCATACCTGTAATCCCAGCAATTTGTGAGACCAAAGCAGGAGGATTGCTTGAGCCCAGGAGTTCAAGATCAGCATGGGCAACATTGACCTTGTCTGTACAAAAAATACAAAAATGTAATGAACACGATGGCATGTGCCTCTAGTCCAAGCTACATGGGAGGCTGAGGTAGGAGAATTGCTTGAGCCCAGGAGGTTGAGACTATGATGAGTGCCACAGCACTTCAGCCGGGGTAACAGAGTGAGACACTGTCTCAAAAAAAAAAAAAAAAAAAAAAAAGATGAATTTAAATCTCAATCATGACACTAATAAAAGTTTTACCACTCATAACTGGAAAGTCTCATGCCTATCTTAGAATTTCTATAACAGTTTAAAACCAAGTACCACCTATTTTGCTCCAGAAAATATGGCCACCACCACCTTCTTGCTTCCAGATTAGGGTTGGGGTTAGAGTTAGGATGAAATAATTACTGTAGTGATGGCACCTTTCATGAAAGATAAAGGACATGAGTATGAATGGACTCAGGAAAGGGGAAGCTGTCAGTGGCAATGATATATTCTTTAGGATAGAAGAGTCTGGATCAAGATCTTTGGTGAATTCTATAGATTTTAAGTTACACCTAAGCAAAACCTTCTGGCTTGGTTGAGAGGAATTACCAAACACACAGGAGGAGCTAATGGAGGCCTTTAGAAACAGTTGATTAGACGGACGTGGTAGTGCGCGCCTGTAGTTCCAACTACTTGGAAGGCTGAGGCGGAAGGATCGCAGGTCGAGGCTGCGGTGGCCGGGAGTGGCTACTGCACTCCAGTCTGAGCGACAGAATGAGACTCCACCTCAAAAAAAAAAAAAAAAAGAAACAGTTGAACCTGTCATCAATCCCAAATACATCCATGCAGCCCTGTGTGAAGGAAGCATAGGGCAATGACTTTCCTCGGCCTTGTCTTCCCAGGGTCCCAGAGCCTGGGCCCTGAAACTCGAGGCAGTAGGAAGTACAGGTAATCCTTGAACAACAGGGTTTGAATCTCCAGGGTTCCCTTACACAGAGAATTTCATCCACCTCTGCCACCCAAGACAGCAAGACCAATCTCCTCTTCCTCCTCTTCAGCTTACTCACTGCAAAGTCAATGAGAATGAAGATCTTTGTGATAATCCACTTCCACTTAATGAAGAGCAAGTTTATTTATCTTATGATTTGCTTAATAGCATTTTCTCTAGCTTACTCTATTGAAAGAATACAGTATATAACACATAACATGCACAAAATATGTGCTTATGTTATCAGGCTTCTGGTCAACCGTAGGCTATTAGTAGTTAAGTTTTGAGGAAGTCATAAGTTATACATGAATTTTTAACTGATCAACAGGTCGGCACTCCCAACCCCCACGTTGTTCAAGGGTCAACTGGTTGTTGTTTGTTTTGAGAGACAGGGTCTTGCTCTGTCACCCTGGGTGGAGTTCACTGCAACCTCAAACTCCTGGCCTCAAGTCATCCTCCTGTCTAAGTGTCCTGAAGTACTGGGATTACAGACATGAGCCATCGCACCAGGATCAACTATAGTTTTCAAGAATCAGGTTGTACTGAGTTTCAAATCTCAACTCCAGCCAGGTGCGAGTTTGGGAGGCAAAGGCAAGAGGATTGCCTGAGCCCAGGGGTTTGAGACCAGCCTGGGCAACTTGGTGAGACCTAGTCTCTACAATAAATCAAAAAATTAGCCAGGCGTGGTAGCACGTCTATGGTTCCAACTACTTGGAAGGCTGAGGCGGAGGGATCACTTGAGTCCAACAGGTGGAGGCTGTGGTGGCCGTGAGTGTGCCACTGCACTCCAGCCTAGGTGATAGAGTGAGACTCCGACTAAAAAAAAAAAAAAATTCTCCATCTCATACTACCTAAGTAATTTTGAACAAGTTACTTATTTCTCTACTCTTGCTTCCTGCTTCCTCATCTGAACTTGTAGGTAGTAATATGATTTACTTTGCGAGATTGTTTGGAAAACAAGAAAATTCATGCAAAAACACTTAGCACAGTCTGACACACAGTATTAGGTTGAACCATATGAAATAAGTGTTCAGAAATACTAGTTGTTAAAATGAATGAGGACAGCTGGGCGTGGTGGCTCACACCTGTAATCCCAGCACTTTGGGAGGCAGAGGCAAGAGGATTGCCTGAGCCCAAGGGTTTGAGACCAGCCTGGGAAACTTGGTGAAACCTTGTCTCTACAAGAAAAATCAAAAAATTAGCCGAGAGTGGTGGTGCACACCTGTGATTCCAGCTACTTGGAAGGGTGAAGTGGAAGGATCACCTGAACCCAGCAGGTCGAGGATGCGGTGACTGTGAGAATGCCACTGCACTCCAGCCTGGGCAACAGAGTGAGACTCTGACGCAAACAACAACAGCAGCAACAAAATGAACAAGGTCTTTGTCCTGCCTAAAGTACACATATGGGAAAGAAAGGGTGAAAAGCAAGTATTCTGTTAGTAGGCTATTCTGAGCATTTATTGAACACTTAATACGCCAGATGAATAGTATTAAGGGTATGTCATCTCTGATCTTAGGAGAGAGAATCCATCCTCTGAGCTGCCTAATTATATGGTGCCCCCCTCACAAGAGCTCTTCCAGGAACTCATAGAAATATCTGTTGAGTTCCCACTGTTAACAAGAGCGGTTTCAGTGGTATCCATAGGGAAGGACATTTGGTTGGAGAAGCTCTGAGGCCACTGGAGGTAAGTACAGTGGGAAGTACTGTCTTCCAGAAACTGTCTTTGAAAATGATTAAAAGGCCACAAAGTTAGGCTTGTAATGGGGCCAGAATTCTGTCAGAACATGAGCATACCTAAACAAGAAGTTTCTCTGTGCCCTTTTCTTTCTTCATGCACATCCTAGCCCCCTAGCAGGCTGCAAGATTTTTTTTTTTAAGAGTCTCACTCTGTCGCCCAAGCTGGAGTGCAGTGGCACACTCACGGCCACCGCAGCTTTGACCTGCTGGGCTGAGGTAATCCTTCTGCCTCAGCCTTCCAAGTAGCTGGAACTAGAGGCACATGTCACCATGCCTGGCTTTTTAAAAATCTATTGTAGAGATGAGGTCTTGCCAAGTTGCCCAGGGTGGTATCAAACCTCTGGGTTCAGGCAATCCACTCACCTCCACTTCCCAAAGTGCTGGGATTACAGAAATGAGCCACTGTGCCTGGTTTGCCTGCAAGGTTAGTGAACTTATTTTTCTCTTGGAGAATGATGGGCTATATAGGTCATGGCCACCTCCTTGATGGTATCCAGAAGTTTAATCTGCTGAAGGGTGTGAGCAGCTTTGATCACCAGGGACTCCCCTTCCCACATCCACCATTTATAAGAGTTGTAATATCCCCAGCTGCACCCATATATAACGTAAACCTAAGGCTGGCTGAGGTATTTTTCAGACTCTGCATTCTGGTCGACCATCTGATCCAACTGCACCAGTGACCCATGATCCTCCTACCCAGAAACTGATTAGACACACAAAGACAATCTCCATCTCTCTGATTTCATCTTCAACCAATCAGCAGTCCCAAATCCTTAGTCCCCTGCCTGCCATATCACCCTTAAAAACCCTAGCCTCTGGCCAGGCACGGCTGCTCACACTTACAATCCCAGCACTTTGGGAGGCCGAGGTGAGAGGACTGCCTGAGCTCAAGGAGTTAGAGACCAGCCTGGGCAACTTGGCGAGACCTCATCTCTACAATAAATCAAGAAAAATTAGCCAGGTGTGGTGGCGCACACCTGTAGTTCCAGCTACTTGGAAGGCTGAGGCGAATCACCGGAGCCCAGCAGGTGCAGGCTGCGGTGGCCCTGAGCATGCCACTGCGCACCAGACTGGGCCACAGAGTGAGACTCTGACTCAAAAAAAGAAAAGAAAAGAAAAAGCCCTACCCTCTGAATTCTTGGAGAAGTGGATTTGAGAAATATTCCCCTTCTTCCTGGCTCAGCTGCATTAGGATTATTAAACTACAGTCTCCATCTGAATTTTCTGGGTTGCGGTTGTAGGAACCCAAGAGGCTGTAACATACCTATGAAGGGCTAGAGAAGTGTGACCGTACTGGGAAGGACATGTGGGGGCGAGTGGTCCTTTCTTTTTCAGTTGGGAGAGATGTCCGTGTGTTAGGAATGAACCAGTAGAGTGGGAAGAGATGAATGGGCAGGGTGGGCGTTGCACCAGGTGCAGCTTCAGGAGCCAAGACCAAATGGGGGAAGAGGGCACGGAACCAGAGCCTGGGTAGAACAGGCTTTTATTTATTTACTTATTTGCATATTTTTTATTATTTTATTTAATTTTTTTTTGAGTTGGAGTCTCACTCTCTCGCGCCCAGACTGGAGTGCAGTGGCCGGGAGCGGCCACTGCAGCCTCGACCTGCGGGGCTCCGGGGATCCTTCCGCCTCAGCCTTCCGAGCAGCTGGAATTACAGGGACGCGCCACCACGCCCGGCTGATTTTTTGATTTATTGTAGAGAGGAGGTCTCGCCAGTTGCCCAGGCGGGTCTCGAACCCGCAGGCTCAGGCAATTCACTCACCTCGGCCTCCCAAGGCGCGGGATTACAGGCTGAGCCGCCGAGCCCGGCCAGAACAGGCTTTTAATATAAGGATAACAGGGACGAGGTGGCTCCGCCTGCTGTAGTCCCAGCTACGCCGAAGGCGAGGGCGGGAGGAGGATCGACGGAGCCCAGGAGTTCGAGAGCAGCCCGGGCAACAGGGCAAGATCCCGTCTCAAAAAAACGATGAGGATACTTGGGTCCTCCGAGTCCCGCCCTAGAGCACAAGGTCGTTAGGATGAGGTAAAAGAATGTAAGTTCCCTGCTGGGACGCCCAGGGGTGACAGCCCAACTCGACTCCCTGCAGCGCCCCCCAGCGCCCAGCCGGCGGCCTGTGCACATGCGCGGTGGGCACCCGTCGCACGCCCGAGACAGTCTCGCGAGAAGGGCCGCGCAGACGGGAAAAATGGCGCCTCCCAGTCCCCAGCAGCCCAAGGTCTCGTCTGCAACCAGCGCGGCCACATCCGACGGGGAGATGGTGCTGCCGGGCTTCCCGGACGCAGACAGCTTCGTGAAGGTCAGTTGCAGGGTCTCGGGACACCGGGAGGCGCCGCGGCCGCCCGGAAGCGGACGCGGGCATCGCGGCAGCCCGCGCGCGCGTCGGGGATCCTCTGCCGCTCGCTGCCGTCTCGCTGCGCCCTGCGGGCATCGGGCCCCCGGCGTCGAGGGACGCCAGCCGCGCGGTTTAAG